>NC_143053.1:53850530-54153560 GCF_052426305.1 Pelodiscus sinensis | reverse complement strand
CCATTCTAAGTTGTTCCTCTCCAGTGCCTCCTGGGGCTCTAAATGGAGTTAGCACATCTACATTAGGGAAGACTGCCTTGGACTAATTTTGAGCTTTCCCTGCAGTGTAGATGTGCTATTTCGAAATAAGCTATTTTGGAATCACTATCCTGGAAGAGCTCATTTCAAAATAGCTGTGCAGTGTAGACGTGCCCTCAGATGACCACTGCAACCAAAATGGAAAAAAAATCCAGAAATATCATGTCCCACACTCATCTTTTATGCATGCATTTGGACTGCTGTTGCTGGGCACCCCACCTGCCTTGGTAAAATACTCAAAACTGAAAGCTCCTGATGTGTCTGAGTAGATTTTTTTTAAATCAGCCTCCAGTAACCATTCCTTTCTATAATGAAACACCATTAAAATGGTTCAGACATTGTTCCCACACCTCCAAATCTTCCTTCATCTCTCTAGTATCTCTTATAAAATGGTGAGATCTTGCTATACCTTTGGTGGCTGCTGACTAGTGCAGATTGTCCATCTCAGGGCTACTGCCTAGCAGGCAAAGTTAAGGGTCTCAGTAATAGATTTCAGCTCATGGAGTAACTTTTTTGGCCCCATACCTTTTCTAACTCATCCCAGTAACGTATGAAGATTAATCAGAAAGAGTCACTAAATGCCAGCCCTTGTGTCTATTTCAATTCTCAGAGCTTCATGTAGTGGAAGGTGCTTTGTTGTTTTCTCCATTAGGGGCACCCTAGTTTTTTAGAAAGGACCTGAAAGATGTCCAGTGAGCTACTAACACATTTTTCAATATTATCCTGCCCACGGACAAAAAAAAAAATCATCTAAATAATGCACTGCTTGCCACGTCCAGCTTCCTACATCACTGTCCAGTATATCACTGTACTACAGTTTTCAGACGCTGAACAGGATTACATGGCATAGCTTTATCAAAATAAAATTGCCCCTTGAAAGAGAAACCCAAAACATTGAAGTCTGTTGGATGCTCAGGTAGCGGGAGAAAAGCAGACTTGATATCACACATAGCCACTATTGTTCCTTGGCCCCAAGACATACTCATGCGTGGCCTCTTCAAAGTTTATTCAATCATTAACTGAATTACAGATCCCTTCTCCCCTCCCCAATCTCCACCCCGCTTATGACAGGTGATGAATTAATCTATATTGACCTGGAGCCTTAGGGGATGTAGCTGAGGAAAGAACATAAGTTTTGTATAGGTAACTGAGTGAATGTCCCTCCTTCCATATGGTCATTTTAATTCCTATGTAATGGTGGGTTTTTACGACATGGCTCATCCCTCACATGGAATTCAAATTTCTGGACATCATGTGAACCTTTTTCCCCATAAAGGGGATCATAAACACTGCAGTAAATCCATCCCACAAATATGCCCTGAAAAAAAGAGGCAGTGTAGACGGAGCCTAAGAAAACAACCATTTTTATTGAATTCCCTGCAAATGTCATTATGTACCTTCGGCTTCTGCTGGGCTTGCTGCAGAATGAATAGGCCACTGTACATTTGCAGGCTGGGTCCCTTGGCGTCATCCATACTAACCACAACATATGATGTGGTATATCCCAGCAGATCCCAGTTGTTTTGCCACTTGTGAGCTACACTGTTTATCACTGTAAAAGCAAATCATGCCTCCAAATGTATAATGTTTGCCTGATTATAGCCATATATTTGAACAATGCTGGGCTTCTGTCCGAGTAACCGTCTTCAATATCTCCCACACTGAACATTGATATTTGACATGAATAAAGTTGAGACCTAATTAAACAACATTCATTGTTTCCTATCTTTCTTCCAACATTGCCAGACATTGTGATGATCACAAACTTTATTCAAGGTATTTTTTTTGTCTGAGTGGAAGTCCACATTAGAATAACAAATTATCCACATACGTAGAAGAAAAAAATGAGTACTGATTTTCATCAAACCAATATATTGGATGTCTGAAATAGCCACATGGTTTTAATTCTCAGCTAAAGTTTAGGTCAGTGATTCCCAACCTTTTTCCCATGCAGGAACTTCTACAATAGTCTTTCATATCTCGAGGAACCCCTACCTATGAAAACGTTTGCTTGGCCAGAAAAAGTTGACAGCAGGGAGTGCAATTCAATTACTGCTACATTTTTTTCAAGAAAATGTATTTGTAAAGAGCTGTTTTGTGTGTGTGTGTATGTATGTACAGTAAAACTCCGATGGTCCGGCATTTGATGGTCCGGCACTCCTGATGGTCCAGCACCATCAGGAACCTGGAAGTGCTCCGGGCAGTCGGACCATTGGAGCTGCTCTGCCCCCAGCTTCCCCGATTCAGCCGCTGCTAAAACTGACCAGCGCTGAATCCGGGAAGCAGGGGGCAGAACAGCTGGAGTGCTGCCGGGTAGGTCCAGTAGCGCTGCCCCTCGGGGCTGTGGGACCAACCCAGCAGCACCCCAGCTGTCCCGGATTCAGCCACTGCTGAAATTGACCAGCAGCTGACTCCAGGAAACCTGAGACAGAGCTGCTCTGCCCCAGCTTCCTGGAATCAGCCGCTGGTCAGTTTCAGCAGCAGCTGACTTGGGTACACCTGGGACAGAGCAGCTGGGGTGCTGCTGGGTTGGTCCCCGCAGTGTCGAGGTTTGGCGCTACCAGACCAACCCAGCAGCGCCCCAGCTGCTCTGTCCCAGGCGTCCCGATTCAGCCACTACTGAAACCGACCAGGGCTGACTCCAGGAAGCCCGGGGCAGAGCAGCTCTGCCTCTGGCTTTCTGGAGTCAGCTGCTGATAAGTTTCAGCAGCAGCTGACTTGGGTACACCTGGGGCAGAGCAGCTGGGGTGCTGCTGGGTTGGTCCAGTAGCACCACTCCTCCGTGCTGTGGGACCAACCCAGCAGCCTTCCAGCTGCTCTGCCTCAGGTGTCCTGATTCAGCCGCTGCTGAAACTGACCAGGGCTGACTCCAGAAAGCCTGGGGCAGAGCAGCTCTGCCTCTGGCTTTCTGGAGTCAGCCGCTGATCAGTATCAGCAGCAGCTGACTTGGGGACACCTGGGGAAGAGCAGCTGGGGTGCTGCTGGGTTGGTTCAGTAGCGCCGAGGAGCAGGGCTGCGGGACCAACCCGTCAGCACCACAGCTGCTCTGCCCCAGGTGTCCCCAAGAGCAGCTGGGGTGCTGACGGGTTGGTCTCACGGCGCCAAGGGTCGGCTCTACCGGACCAACCCAGCAGCACCTCAGCTGCTCTGCTGCAGGCATCCCCGATTCAGCCGCTGCTGAAACTGACCAGCAGCGGCTGAATCGGGGACTCCTGGGGCAGAGCCAGACTATCAGAAGGGAGGGCTATGAGGGGGTCTGGGGTAGCATTCCCTCACCCCACCCCAGACCCCTCATAGACCCCCCCCTTCTGATAGTCCGGCATATCTGATAATCCGGCACCCCCTGGGTCCTAAAGGTGCCGGATTATCGGAAGTTTACTGTATGTATGTATGTATGTATCAGCTTGCATGGTAAGAACAAAAATTGGAGTGTTTTTCCTGTCTTTTTTTTGTATTATCTAATCTTTTTTTTCAAATGTCCTCCTCCTCCTGCCTCACTTTCTCTTTCTCTTCTCCTCCTCCTCCTGCCTCACTCTCTCTTTCTCATCTCCTCCCTGTCCTGCCTCTCACTCGCAGAGCCCAAATGGCCACTTGCTCCTGTATGACGGTCTGGCTGAGCTGCACAGAAGTCAGCCGAGCGCCAGGGTGGGAAGTGAAGGCCGTGACAGAGGCTCCAGGCCCCCCTGGCTGAATGGCACAGAAATCAGCCGAGCGCCAGGGCGGGAGGTGAATGATGTGACAGAGGCTCCAGGCCCTGCTCAGTGCTATTTATTGCACGATTTCTCGCAGAACCCCTGATGGTGGTCCGCAGAACCCCAGGGTTCCGTGGAACCCCAGTTGGGAAACACTGGTTTAGGGTATGACTGACCAGTAAGCAAGAAAGAAAGAAATTAAAGTGACATGTGCTAGCTCCCCAGAGATTATACATATGTGTGTGTGCGTGTGTGTGTGTGTGTGTGTGTGTGTGTATGTATATATATATATATATATATATATATATATATAAAGATCTACTATTCAGGTAGATACCACTGGAAACAATGCATAAGCAGATTTGCTAAAACTGTATCTCCTTCAGCTAAGTTAGTCCTTCCTATGTGTGTAGTAATACACTTTAACTTTAGGAAGACTGCTATCTTCTTTGAGTGATCTGAAGATTGTGCAGTTTATTGCATGCATTTTGTTTTTTGTAGGAGTATGAATGTTTTCTGATTTAATTTTTTTAATGTCCTGGTTTTACATGGTTAGGTTCACTAGCAAATAGCTTTATTATAGATTGTCACTGGACTCCTTTCCAAATATAAACACTTTATAAAACAAAAGTGAAATTACAATACACGATCATTTAGAAATATTGAGATACTCCAGATTTTTATAAGCTCTTAAATTTGGAGGTGATCAGGGTGCTGAGCTTACATTGGACAGAGTTATTTAAAATTATTGGAACACGTCACATATTTTTAAAACCATTCAGTTGGGAAATGACTGGTTTCTGGAAATATATTGCATATAAAGGGTGTAAAATTATCAGAGAGCTTAAATGCTTCAGTGTGAAAGTGATCTAGGATCTTTGCTTGCACATTGTAGAGCAATTGAAAATTACTGGAGTGCTTCAAGTGGTTCATGTTTTTAGAAGAGGTTTAGTCTTTTGTACGTGAATGCTTTTTAAAAAATGTGAAATGTCCAGTATTTTGTATGTTGAATGTGTTCCTATAATTTTTATTTCATTATTTTGGTTTTTTTAATTCTAAATATTTAACTTTTAGATCTTTGAAAGGCGTTGAGGAAAGTGCCAACTCCATTGATTTCAGATACCTTTGTTAAATGTAATTGTCTGTCTCTATCTGATGAAGTGATGAAATAGTTCTAAACAATCATTAGTGTTGAAAGCTGACCTCTAACTGTGTGAATATATGTATATGGGTAGTCCATCTCATTTAAAAACTTAGGTTTGGATGCTATTTAATTTGCAGTTACTTATATTTCAAATGATTGAGGATTTTTTAAAAAACTTTAATACTGCTACTACTGGCTTTTCCTTGTTTTTGTTTGCACTTGCTCCTTCTCCCCTCTCCCCCTACTCGTCTTAATATGCACAATGAACTCCACAGGTATATCATAATTTATATTCTCACATCTCATCCTCAGTAATATCTTTTGGTAGAAGTCACAATGGGTAAATTTTTTAAGCTGGATTTATCATCCACACGAGAATCTTGAGAGTATTTTTTTAAATATGTAAAAACCCTATTGAAGTGCATCACTCTGAATTGCACTGTTTCTGTATGATGAATTTGTTACGCTTAGAAGAGTATCACTTGTGTTATGCTGTGGTCTGTATTTAAGTATTAATTCATCCTCTAAAGTACAGTTTGTTTTATTAAACTGTGTTTAAGCACTTTGCTTCTTTCACATCTATATTTCTCTTTCTCATTTCCATTCTAAAATCTTTTTCTTCAACCATTTGCCTCTTCCTATATTGTAAGGAGAAAGTCTATGAAGCATATATGTTTTTATTTTCATTTAGTCAAAATAATACGTGGTGTATTAAATGGTTACAACTCATAACGTGTGTGCACATTAATATGAATCTTGAAGAGATTAGTTATAGTATCAGTTAAGATTAGAGTTTGAAAAGAAAGTTCTAGTTCTTAGAGGAGTGTTTTTTTTTAACATTTGCAGAGGGATTCAGTTTCTGTAACTGCAAAATATCACAATCATGGCTTTATAAAAGAACAAATATATAATGATTGTGTTTTCTCAATTTACAGATATCAAAACAGACATATTACCTTGTCCCCAAGCTAAATATTCCATTCATTTTCATGTCATTACTATATCAGATGTGAATCCTAGAATAGCATCATTCACATATAACTGATAATCCATGTTGCTTATGATGTTCTCTTTGAAAATTCACATATGGCACTTCTTATATTTGTTTTCCTCTGTCAGAACATTAAAATACTTTGCTGTCAGAGACCTTTAGCATTAAAAATGTGTCTTTTTAGATTTACTTAAAATTGTTTCCTCTTGCATGAATGCCATGCTAATGTTCCTCCAACCTTCTTGAAGATGGGAAATGAATCTAAATTATATAGATTTTGGAAATTCACATTAAAAAAGGGGTACAAATATATATATATATATATATATATATATATATATATATATAAATTTACACTGTTTTAAAAAGATGTCATGTTTAAGTAATTTTGGAATGTGAGTTGTCTATTTAATACATAATTGCTGGAATATCTGAAAGGATATCTGTGTGGATTGGAGCTGTATAGGTCTATACATTAGTAAAGATATTGGTTACAATGTTAGCATTTATCAGAGGCAGAGCTTGCTTTTTTTTGCTGTAGTAAGAAATCAGATCTCATTTTGCAAGTGTCCATTCTCTTCTTTTCAACTTTAAAAGGCAAATATGAAATATACAGCATAGGAAAAATGTGTTTGCCCCTGCAGTTCATTTGAATCAGAGTCTTTTTAAATAACTGTGGCAATTTGGATTTGAAAAAAAAAGTGTTTTTCCTTACTTTTGGATTAAAAAAAAAGAAGATTCACGTATTAAAGAGCTCTCAGCAGGAGTGCTATTATCCCCTTCATTACTGTATCCATGTACTTATAATATGAGTAGATATATTAATAATGGAAACAATCATATGAGGAAAAACAAAGAACTATATAAATATTCTGTGCATACATTGCATTCAGGTTACAAAATGAATACTTATTTTCTTCAGGGCCAGCAAAGTCTGTGGTTTATAGTATCAAAGGAGAAAACTCGCTATTGAAATATCAACACAGTTCTGTATATAAAACAAGCTACCATTTTCATTGTGATTATGTATATCTTGAATTTCCATATACTTAAAAATATATGTATGAAAGCTGGGCAATTGTTCCAAAGTAAATGGATGAAATATAACCTACACGAGTTATTTGCTTTATTTTCCATGTTGCATCAAGGACAGTGATAACCACTTCAGAATGACTATGAACTCCACATTTCTAAAGGGCAGTATTTATTTGACAATAAATATTTAAAAAATGAAGTGTTTTAAAATGGGGGAGATGTGGCATTATACTGTGCAGAAATTAATAAATGCAGTTACTTAACAGTACTGTGGTAACCTGGGCACCCATTTGGCACTCTGAAACAGTAATTCCAGACGAGGTGGTGAGGACAGATTAAAATCTGTAATTCATACAGTCCAATGGGCCTGATATTTTAGAAGTGTGCATATGAAATTGCTATCCTAATGTGCACACATATAGTTGCCATGAATGGATGTGCTTGCAAGTTTTCAGCTATCAACATACCGATTCTGGTAGGAAGCCAAAGACAGTTAATTACCACACTAAGATGATTGTGATGATTATGCAAGGAAGCATAGGCAATTACTGCAGATAATGTCAAGATAATTCAAGAAATATACAGTAGATTTTGAAGACTCAGGAATTTTACTTAATGGCTCACTCACTATTGGTTTCAACAGGAACTTCTGTGGTCCTGCCTATGATGCAGATGTCAACAGTTGAGGGCAACTGTACCTGTATATCTCACAAGAATATAAGAATGAACATATGGGGTCAGACCAGTCTTTTTTTGTAATTGTACTGCCCGGTATGCAGTACTGGCACCTCCAGATGCATTACCGGCACCTCCAGTCAGAGCTCAACAACTTTTCCCCTGGAGTACCGGCACCTCCCCCCCCCCCCAACAAAAAAAGCACTGGGTCACACCAATAGTCCATCTAGCCCAGTGGTTGCCAACCAGTAGATCTGGATCTACTGGTAGATCTTGGAGCTTCTGACAGGTAATCCTAACTGGTTTGACCAACAGGCTATCAAGTGCCAGCACTTCATCTGCTCATCTCCTGCCCTTTGCTTTGGAGCTGTCCCCTTAGAAGCCGCCTGCTCGCTGGGCAGGGCAGGGGAAGGAGAGGAGGGATGCTTATGTCAAGGTACATCCCTCCCCACCCTGTATCCATTCTCCTCGGAGCAGAGAGGGGGCAGAACAGGAATTGGGAGGGAGTTTGCTGGCTGCTTTAGGGAGTGGTGCAGGTCCAGGGCAGGGATGAGCCTGTCTTAGCCCCACTGCATCACCACCCAAGAGCCACCTGAGGTAAGCAATGCCAGTCAGAGATTCAAGATCTTCCTGAAACCCTACCCCAGTCATGAACTCCCTCCTGCACCCCAAACCCCTGCCCTAGGCCCAAGCACCCCTGCATGCAAACACCCTCCTAAAACCTGCACATAGAATCCCTCCAGCACCCCAACTGCCTGCCCCAATCTCAGCTCAGAGCCCATCTCACACTCCAAATCCCTTAATCCAAGGCCAGAACCTGCACGCCAACCTTCCGCCCCAGCCTGTTGAAAGTGAGGGAGGATGGGAGAGGGAGGGATTATGGAGTGAGCAGGAGTGGAGCCTCAGAGAAGGGGCACAAAGGAGGCCCGGCAAGGGTATTAGGGTTTCAGGTAGATCTTGAATTGCACGTAAATTCAAAAAGTGATCTTGTGCTTAAAAAGGTTGGAGACCATTGATCTAGCCAATAATCATGTCTTGAAGCAGTGGTCAATGCCAAATGGTTCAGAGGAAACAGGCAGAACAGAGCAATCATTGAGTGATTCATCTCTTACCATCCAGTCTCAGCTTCTGGCAGTCAGAGGCTTAGGGACACCCAGAGCATGTGGCTACCCAAGTTATACGGGCCTGAGGTGCTCAGGCACCATGGATATTCAGGGCAGGCGTTTCGGCTCCAGTAATGTTAAGTGCAACATGGGCTGCCCATGAATGTTCATGGTGCTATCAGTATTTTTTGGTTAGTCCCTATGGGTATGTCTACACTAGCCCCCTAGTTCGAACTAGGGAGGCTAATGTAGGCATTCGAAGTTGCAAATCAAGTCCGGGATTTAAATATCCCACGCTTGATTTGCATCTTCCCGGCCGGTCGCAGTTTTTGAAATTTACAAGTCCAGACTAACTGTCCGCGTCTACACGCAACACGGACCCGGTAGTTTGAAATAAAGCCCTAGTTCGAACTACCTGTTATTCCTCCTGGAATGAGGTTTAGCAGGTAGTTCGAACTAGGGCTTTATTTCGAACTACCGGGTCCCTGCCGCATGTAGACGCAGGCAGTTAGTTCGGACTTGTAAATTTAAAAAATGGCGACCGGCCGGGAAGATGCAAATCAAGCATGGGATATTTAAATCCCGGGCTTGATTTGCAACTTCGAATGCCTACATTAGCCTCCCTAGTTCGAACAAGGGGGCTAGTGTAGACATACCCTATGATTCTACAGGACCATTCCTTGGTTTTGAAGTTTTTTGTTTTTGTTTTGCAACTCTGAGAGTGAGACTGTGATGAATTCTGAAGCTTACGGCAGCATAGCCTTAGCAGCAGGGAGTTTGTTTATAAACAGAGGCAGGATGATTAAGGTAAGAAAAGCTTGTCTATTAAAGTGAACTAAGGCTCACTAGGTGGTCCCAAAAGCATTGTCAGGTACTCCACTCAAAAGATAAGAAAGAAAAGGTGCACTAACAGGAGTTTTGCTAGGGAGTTTAGAGGCAGAGTTTGAGGGGATTAGATATACTTAACATTCTTTGGAGCAAAATGCAGGACATTAACATTCTTTAAACTTCTTTACACTAAAACAAAAGCCATCTGATTTTTAAAAAAATCAAAAAAGGATAAGGTCCAGGAATAAAAAGAGAATGTAGGTAGAAGTCAATAAACAGAGTGGGGCTATCCTGTTCATTGCACCCAATGTAGCATGTATGATTATCTGCCCTGTGGGCAGGTGGCATATGTGTACATTCAGTGCAAGGAGCTCCTGGCCCTCAGGGACTGTGTATGGGCTTTGGAGACTGGGGTAGCTGAACTGGAAGAATTAAGGGAGGCAGAGAAATACATAAATGGGATTTTCTGGGACATAGTACAGCGGTCCTACCTTGGATCAGTCTCAGTGCTGTTGAGGAGGGTAAAAGACTTACGAAAGGAGAACTGGAGCAGAGGGAAATTATCCCATAGTTGGGACCTTCCTTCCACATGATGTCATGGTATGCTGAGGATACTTCTCTGCAGGAGGGAACTCCAGTTATTAGGAAGAGGCAAGTAATTGAGAAGGGATAATTACTTATATGTTTATTTGGAAGGGATAAGTAATGGGAGATTCATTACAAATATAGCTGGGTTTGTGATGACCAGGAGAACTGCATGGTGACTTGCCTGCCTTGTGCGAGGGGTTGCGGATCCCTTGAGAGACTTTAGATAGACTTATATGTAGTGCTAGGGAGGAGCCCAGCAGTTGTGATACATGTAGGTACCAGTGACAGGAAGATTTAGGAGAGAGGTCCTGGAGGCTAAATTTAGGCTGCTAGGTAAGAGGTAAGGATCTCCATGGCAGCATTTTCTGAAAGGCTTCCAGTTCCATGTATAGGGCCAGTTAGACAGGCAGAAAGGCAGGGTCTCAGTGCAGACCAATGGTTTAGGGATCAGACGAATGGTTTAGGGAGGCGGGATTTAGATTTATTAAGATACCATTGTAATGCTTTGCAGTGATCTTTGGACTTAACTATCTCGAATAAATTTGTATTGTCTGGAAACTTTGTGATTTGACTGCTTACCCCCTTTTCCAGATCATTTGTGAATGTGTTGAATAGCACTGGTTCTAGTACAGCTTCTTGGAGAATTCTGCTATCTATGTTTCTCCACTGTGAAAACTGACCATTTATTCCCCCGCTTTGTTTCCTATCTTTTAACTAGTTACTGATCCATAAAATGGCCTTCCTGCTAAATCAGTGATTTCTGCTTTGCTTACAAGCCTTTGGTGAGGGACTGTCAAAGGCTTTCTGAAAGGGCAAGTACTTTATATCCACTGGATCACCTTTGTCTACACATTTCTTACATACTTGAAAGAATTACAATAAGGCATAATTTTCCCTTATAAAAGCCATGTAGATTCTTTCCCAACATACAGTGTTCATTTATGCGTCTGATATTTCTGTTCTTTACTATAGTTTCAACCAATTTGACCTGGCACTGCAGTTAGGCTTCCATGCCTGAAATTAGCAGTGTCACTGCTGGAGCCTTTTAATAAATCAGCATTACATTAGCTATTCTCCAGTCATCTAGTACAGAAGCCTTAAACGAGTGGTCCCCAACTTTTTGGGGCTGCTGGGCACCCAGGGGCAGGGAGTGCCACGTGCCCAGGGGTGGGGGCTGCACATGTGGTGCATGCCCAGGGGTGACACCACGCATGTGCCGTGCGCCCAGGGGTGGGGGCCACGCATGCGCCAGGCGCCTGGATCCCAGGGCGCAGGAATGGCTCAGGCCGGCCCTGGTCACTAGACAGGCGCACATAAATGCCCCAGCGAGCACCATGGCGGGGACCACTGCCTTAAACAATAGGTTGCATACCACAATTAGTAGTTCTGCAATTTCATAGTTGAGCTTTTTCAGAACTATTGAGTGAATTCCATCTGGTCTTGGTAACATTATTATTAAATTTGGCAATTTGTTCCAACACAGCCTCTATTGACAATTCAGTATGGGACAGTTCCTCAGATCTGTCACCTAAAATAATGGCTGTGTGGGAATCTTTCTCTCATCCCATGGAGGAAAAAAAAAGATACAAATAATTAATTTAGCTTCTCTGCAACATCCAGGCCATCATGGGAGGGAATGGAGGGGTGCAGGACCTGGGGCAACCCCCAACCCTGTGCCCCAGACCTGCCCCCCGACTTCTGCTTCTGCTTTGCCCTGCCTCCACTCCACCCCTTGCCCCAAGCCTCATGCCTGTTCCGCCCCGCCCCCCGCTCCATCCCTTTCTCCCCATCTCCTTTGCCTTTCGCAAAGCCCCCGCCTATGAGCAACATGAGATGGGGGATTACTGGAGAAACCTACGTGGGGTGGCAGCAAAGGTCAGCTCTTCTCTCCCCCCTTGCACTCACCACAGCAACAAGAGCCGGAGTGATCCGGCAACCTGCTCCATCCCCATTCTGTTGCCCTCTCTCAGCCCACTGTGCGCTGCTCCTCTGTGGCGATGTGAAGCAGAGTGGCCTGGGACTGGGGTGCTGTGCTTCCTGCTGCCTCGGTGAATTGGAGCACAGCATGTATCTCCAATTGCCTGACTTCACTGTTATTCCCAGCAAAAGACAAACTGCCTGTACAGGGTTCTTTTGCCTTTTTCTCAGAGACTAATAAGCGAGAAATTGCCAGAAAGTTGTAAATTACCACACAGTGCTGCCTGTGATGCATATTTATACCTAAGGTAAAAACATTGAAAAGAAAACATCCTAAAACAATAAAAGAATCTACCTATACATCGGTAAGCATACTGGAGTCCCTCCCACCCTGCACAGTCTCCGGCATGGGCTCTGGCAAATGAGCCCTCCGGATTACCTGAAAAAAATGTCTTTGATGGTCACAAGTTCACAACAGCCTTAGTGCAGAACTAGCACACTTGTTAAAGGTTTAGTGGCCGAGTCTAGTCTTTCAGAAGTTTGGAGGTCTTTGAAGTAACCTTGAATAGATAATCAGCCAGACAATAGGGCTTTGCTCAAAAAGCGGCTTCAAGAGAAAGGATTTGAGGTGAGTCATTTGCATTTCCCCTCAACCCCCAAATTTTTCCTAGGAAATCCACTTCCCATGTATTGTCCCCAAAAGTCCTTTGAAGTTTGTAATATTGTCCAGAGATTGCATTAATCATGCCCTACCTCCTAAAGAAGTTCTAGGCAATCCCACATTAGTACATAAACATTTGCATTTTCAAAACAATGTTCTCCTAAAATACTTACCTTTAATTCAGTAAAGCTTACATTAAATCCTCAAGATTTGTTCAGGATATTGTCGATACCAACACTGTGTGCATTTATGTGAACATAAAACCCTTTTTATAATAGAGCAAATATGGCCCTGACCATGTGCAGGTAGGAGGAGGAGGAAGGAAAGTATTCCCTAATAAATCTGATAGTAGAAACATTAGAAAAATATATAGTGGATTCTGCAGTCCTAGGGAGTTGATCTAGCAGCTCTTTCAAAAATGCCTTCAACAGAGACTTTCTGTAGCCTTGCATAGGATGCTGGCACAGTTCTGTGAATTGAACTAATAATTTTCACTAAATAATCTGTTAATTTAGCCTCTTATTCATCACACAGTATTTGTGAGGTGATTGCAATTTCCTAAGTTGATTAATTCTTTATGTTGAGACTAAATTTTTGCAGGATTTCTTTTTTAATGCATTACATCAATTACAAAATATTTGGTGCTAATATTCATTACTCTACATTTTGAATTTTCTGTTGTCAAGTTGTGATCGATCACATAAGTCTCATGGTTTTTTTTCTGATCCTCAGTCAGAAGGAGGACTTGAAAAAATTACCTGGGCCTTGATTGTCTTGGAGCATCGAAATCATGAACAAGGAGGTAGCAGTTAAGTAGCTGAAGGGGAATTTCAGAAAACTTCAAACTTACTCCTTTTTGGGACACACAAGCCTTACCTAAGTTGGCATTCCTAGATGTATTAGTTTTCTGCAAGACTTATGGGCCAGATGCACAGTTCAAATGTAATATTCCAAATGTTGGAAACAATATTTATGTACATGGCCTAGGATTGGGATGGTTAATAAAAATAACTTCAGTAACGTGGTATCTTCACCGTTTCTAAAACTGTAGATTTTGAGAGAGATCCTACCTCAAAAAATGTATCTGCTACTGAAAGAGAGCTTAATTTTCCATTAAAGCAGAGAACTTAATTATGTCAGGACTCCTGAGTTGTGCTTAATCTTGAGTTATTTTTGAATTATCTCTCTTGTGGTATGACCTCTGTCAGCATTGGTCCCCATTCAGGCACTCCAGGTGCAGAAGGTGGAGGGCCACAAAGACCTTACATACCTTATGTCTATAGGTTCTGCTTGCAAAAAAACGTCCCCAGAGTCATCGATACAGTGGCTCCAAGGGGGGAAAAAACCCCAAACCTGCCACCATCAAGTGATTTCACCCTAAAAAACATGAGGGAACACTTAAATTCCTTCCCCAGGGGTACCCCAAGCTCTTTTGCCACCCATTCTAATGCAGGTAAATACATACACAGACCCCTTTTACTTTCCAGGACACACGAATCAAATCATCACTTTTTAAAACATTTTATTAACAAACAAAATATATACTTGATAAAGTATACTTGGTTGCCAGGTGTACAGAGCTACTAAGTAAAACAAATTAAAACACAGAGAAAATCTCTGGGAACAACTCTTAGGGTGCATCTACACAACACCCTAAACTTGAAATAAGATATGATATTTGTACTATGCAAATTGTGTATCTTATTTCAATTGACTTTCGAAATAGCTTATTTTGACATTTGCTGCATCTACACAGCACCAAATTTTGAAATAGTGTGGGTATGTCTACATTACAGCGTTATTTCAAAATGTCTTATTTTGAAATAGTTAATTCGAAATAAGTTATTTTGAAATAACACATCTACACACAAAATGGATTTCGAAACAGCATTTTGCTATTTCAAGATAGCGCGTCTGCACTGAGTGGACGCTGAATCACGTTTAAGGCTGGCCGGAACCAGGTCCAGCAGGGCATCAGGTCAGGAGTTACTTTGTGTGGTTGCTGCCTGAGGCTATCTGAAGCCTCTACTTAAAGAGACCCCCCCCCAGGCAGCCGGTTCGCAGCTTTCCCTGCTTGCTTGCCTACCTTGATGAGGGACAGCAAAGCATTTTGTCTCTGCGTACTCTGATTGCCCTCACTCGGAACACCACAGCACTCTGCAACATGGAGCCAGAGCTGCCCCTGGACACTATTGTGCTTCTCTTGGACACGTTGCTGTAAGCCTGGCTGCACTTTCTGCAGGCTGCCATCCGGGAGGTCCATCAGGGGGCTGTCAGTATCCAGGAGGCCCTGCGGGAGAGCTTCCACCCTGAGTAGCACTAAGAGCCTCCCTGGTCTGCCCCACTGAGGTTTGTGCCTCATTCCTCCCTCACATCCTTCCACTTACTCCTCCCTAAGCTCCCTTTCTGATGTCAAATAAAATGTATTTTCATTAAAACAAACTCTCTTTATTTAACAAAAGTGGGACGGAGAATGAAACTCTGGTAAGACTGGGGAAAGGAGGTGGGAGAGGGGAGAAGAGAGAGTTGGAAGAGGGCAGGGAAAAACCTGGGAGGAGGGAGCTGGAAGGGGGAAGCAAGGGGAAGAAAGCAGAGGGGAAGCTCAGGGTTGGGGCTCTCACCGGACCACATTGATTTTCATGCAAACCTGCTCCTGGGTTTGTATGTGGCCTTTGGTGGCCAGGCTGGCAGCTCTCCTGCCATAGACAGCCGAATTCCTCCATCTAGTGCGAAGATCATGGACAGTGGGGGCATCCCCCCAAACCTGAATAAGGTCCATGATCTCCACCCTGAACCAGGAAGGCGTCTGCCTTCTCCGGGTCCTGGCAGGCTCCTGGGGAGCGGTGGAGGGCTGGCTGCCAGTGGCTTGCTGGCTTATGTTTTGGCTCAGGGGCTGTGACTGCTGGCTCTGGGCTGGCAAGCTTGGAGCTGACACAGGAACTGTGGCCAGAGTCAACCGCTTTAAGGGCTCTGGGGAGGAGGGAGGGAGCGGAGTGTTCTTGTGGAGGCTGGAGTGGCCACCAGGGCACCCAGGGAAGGGCTGGAGGCCCCCATTTCGAAATAAGTGTCTGCATAGCACTTATTTCGAAATAGCTGTTTCGAATTTGGCTTTATTCCTCATGGAATGAGGTTTACCAAATTCGAAATAAGCACTCCGCTATTTTGAATTAATTTCGAAATAGCGGTTTGGCAGTGTAGATTCTAGTAAAGTTATTTTGAAATAAGGGCTGTTATTTCGAAATAACTTTGCTGTGTAAACATACCCTAAGGTGCCACGGGACTACTTGTTTCACATCATGAAGTAGACAAGGGATATGGAACACACATCTAAGAATAGGGAGGGCCAGACATAGATGGTGTTACCCAGGAACTCAGTAATGACAATGAAAACAATGGAATTTGAGTTAGGATGTGATCTTGATGTTGATTTGTTCCTGACACCAGAAGCACAGGTCCTCTGACAACTGTATCTATCATCCGTGGATTAATTTGGCCGAAATAACAACACAACTCAAATGTAAATTTAACCAATCTATTAAAAAATTTGAAACAATACACAGCATGTGACAACAACCCTAGTACAACCAGTAAACCAACCCCACGCACTCAGACCAGAGAGAGAAGAAGATAGTAAAGGATTCCCTGGTACAACAAGGTAAGTAAAAATACTTTACAGGTGTGAAAAATGTCCCATGCCGTGTGCAGCATAGTGCACCCCTGAGGTAATTTCAGCTTTGGCGGGAAAAAACAGATGGTGCTGGTTTTTCAGTGCAGGGCACAATCCTAGATGGAGTTTGTTAAAACAAAATGGAGTCCATTGTCCTTACAATGGCAAGACATGAGATCATCTATATGCATAACTTTGCTTGGAGTCCTGTAAAACTGAGACCCACAGCTGTTGGGAGGGTCCTAAACTGCCTCTCTCATATCTATAGTATTCTAAAGAAGTTAACTTTAGAACAGATAACCATGATATTGTTAGTTCCAGATTGGATCCAGAGACTCTAGTGTCTGCATTTATTCCATTTCATTTACCTCAGAGGAAACTTCTAAACCTTGGAGACATTGGTGTCAGATCTTGTCTCTTGCTACTGGATGGGGTTAGACAAAGTCTATAGTTGTCAGATTCCTGACGCTTCAGGCTCCTGCCCAGATCAGTATGAGGAAAAGTCTAGGTCAATGGTCAGGCTGGCAATTGCCTGCTTCCTCTGGGCAATTGTCAAGATTAACCTCAAGGTGCACTCTCCTGTGTCCCTTGAGAATGCTTTTTTTTTTTTTTTTTGCAGTCTTATGGAATCCCCATTCTAGCACTGCAGTTCTGCTTCTCATCTCTCCTTAAAACCAGCTTTCCTACTAAGAAGGGTGGAAATCTTTTTTCTTTCAGTAGCCTATAGTGGCTATTTTGTTACTTTACTAGTTACCATAAGGCGACTTCTCATTTTCATTTGTATCAAGAATTGACTTGGCTTATTTTTTTATCAGAATCCTGTTAACAAGAAAAAGAAAAAGCTGCCTAATCCGGACATTATAAGAGTTCTTAGAGTGGATCCCCAAGTGAATTCTGGATAGCACAAAGTCAGGTCACCTCTTTTTATGTAGTTACCAAAGGAGAATGACTGCCTTCAAGGAACTATTTCCCACTGGCTGAAAGAGTTCATTAAGCAAGCATGTTGAGTGAAGGGTAAAGAGCTACCAGGGGGAGTGAGACACATTTCACCACAGCAATCTCAATGGTGTAAGCGGAGAAGGCAGACGTCTGTTGTGCGGAATTCTATAAGGAGATCACATGATCTTTTCTGAACCTATTCATTCAATGTTCTACATGCTCTGATGCATTTTGTAGAAGAATGCTGCACAGTGCCATTTCTAGGTAGTCCCTATCTATCAAGTAAAAGAATACTGTTCCTGAATCCTTTGTGTCCTGACGTGTGTACGAGATGTTTGAGAAGGACAGCTTCAGACATGATTTGGTTTCGCTAGTCTACATTGTGTGAAAAGTTTTTGGAAGTTTTAAAAGGCATTACTTTTTCCTTTAACTTCAGAGGATTGCTTCTGCTGTTGACAACAACTATAAATATGACTACAAAGAATACTTTTCAGAGGCTTTATATTTGTCACAATGGCAGAAATAGATTTTATTGAAGATTGCACCTTTCAGGTTTTTTCTTTTCTGATGTTTGTCATATCTGTATAAATGCACAGCTTTATCAGGGTCAGTTCCTTTCTCATTGAGTGTGTGTAACCTTGTCTGGCAACACCGAAAAGACAGGAGACATTTGACACAGGTTTAATGAGGCTGCAACTTTATTATTAGCCGTCCAGGACTACCTGGTAGATAACAGTATACAGTGCAAGTTAGTTACCCCATGTTTATTCTCTAGCTAGAAGACTTACTTGGTGTTTCCCAGGTCCAGGTCTGTCTCAGAGTGAGGTGCAGCGGTGCTGCATAGGCCACCTGCCAGCGTCTCTCCAGGGCTGGTTTAGGTGGGGGCTTAGGAGGGACATGCAGCTTGGTCGGTGGCTGCTCCCTGGGGAAAGCATGAGGTGGAGGAGGCCATGTGACTTCTCCCCTCTTTGGTCATTTGTGAATATAACTATCCTTCTGTCATACCCCTCCCTTTCCGTTTGATGTGAAATAATCACATTCCACGTATATCCCATTGTTCTGGTACGACTAAACCCTGACCTTGCTTTAAATTATGATAAGAGGAAGCTGCATACCAAATTTGGTGGTCCTAGTCCTTAATGTTTAGGAGGAGTTCTAGAACAAATGGACTCGTGGAAGGATGGACACACAAGAGAACACACAAACTCTCTAAAATATATAGTAATTTACCCAGGAACCTTTTACCAGCTCCCACTCTTTTTCCATCCAGGTCCCCCCAGCAAATCTATCTGCCTCCCGCCCCTCATAGAAGGGTTACAGTGGACTGAAAAAATGGAGAGTTAGCTCCTTGCCGTACCTATCATAGGAGTCCCCAACCACATTCTGTTTCTTTAATGAACACTTCTTTTTAAAGTTTCAGGGGGGTAGCTGCGTTAGTCTGGAAAAACTTAAATAAAACAAATAGTCTTGCAGTACCTTAGAGACTAACAGAAATGTAGATGGTATTGTGAGCTTTCGTGGGTACAACTCACTTCTTCAGATGAAGTCGCTTCCCAAGCCATTTATCTGGTCACTGTACACTTTTCATTGGACATCTGCCACAAGGAGATGCTGCCTCCTCCCTGCACCCAGTGGGTTCCCAGACATGTTCTAAAGCTATCTTTTAAATCAGTTAAAAAATGACAAAGTTGGACAGATGAACCCCATTCTCCCGAAGCCACTTTGCTGCCCCATATACTATGCCATGATGTAAAATTACTCTCTCCCCTATGGTCCCTGTTCACATACTTTCTTGCCTTTCCACCATGGGAGGGCTCATGTCTTCATACAGGCCCTTCACTGAAGCACATCTCACTAGAAAATGCTACCTCCTGGAAGAGTTCAAGGATCAGCCTCAAACCCTTCCTTGCTCTGTGCATTAGTTCCATCCCTTCTCAAAATGTTCCCCCAAGATGCACCACAATTCTATCTTGGGGCTTGCTGATGGACTCACACCATATACAGCATTGGTATTAGTTGATCCTATAACATCCCATGCATGCTGAGTATTGCTTCATCACTGAAACCCAGATGCAAACCCTCATGAAAACTTAACACATGCCTATACACCCAAAAGACAATACTGTGCCCCAGACCCATACTGCTGTCTGCATGATTAATATGCTGTGCTATTGGCATCTTCCGGGGTTCCTGGTTGGCTCCTCCTGCCAACTCCCAAAATCTGTGAAACTGATAATGGCCTTGTCCCATTTTCAGTCTCAAAGGTTAGGAAGCAAAGTAATTCCCTGGAGCCTTTCTGGGTTCTAAGCGTCAGGGAAAAACCCATACATTTTCCACAGGCAATTAGTTGGATGGCCTTGCTGCTGTGCAGAAGGCTTGAGGCCCCCAACTGCCCCCTTTTAAAGTCTGCATTCCCAAGGGATGACTCATTGACCACCTTGCCCCTTCTGCAGGAGTTTTCATCCTCACCCCTCCCACACCAGCCATAAAGCACCATTACCATCATTTGGACACAGTCCCCTATCCCCCACTTAAAGTTGCAGGGAGGTCATTTTAATGCAACTCGATGTTCAATATGCATTTCCAGAAGAGGAGCTAATACACCAGTAAGTTTTCATGTATATGCACACATTTACTGGGGGGCTAACTTGTGTCACTTTCACTCTCGGACACAGATTTTGGAAGGGGAGTATGAAAGAAAAGAAGTACACCATAAGAGAATTTGCAAAATGTAATGAAGCTTATGAATTTGTCCTAGGACAAAATGTAATAAATGCATTCTGACAGGGTGAATTCTTGTATGAGAGTCCATTTCTGCTATGCTGAGAAATATTGCATGCAACCAGGCTGGCAAGGCTTTGATGATCTCAGACTAGCACTAAGAAAAAACAAAAACAAAAGAAAACCACTTCCTGTGGGACTTAGTACTCCACTGGGGACACGCTTCTTCTGAACCTTATGCCCTACCTTGTTTATCCATAGTCTTCACAATCCCTGATGGGATTTGAGATAGTGGTTTGCCTGAAATGAAGTTGTACTACAACTCCCAGGAGCCATTGAAGTCTCAATGAGTGTTATTTTTAAACCAGAAGTGGAAAAACTAGCTTTGTTGCCTGAAATTCAAAAGCTGTGAATTCCTGTTTCTTCCTCACATTCATTAACTTTTTTTTTACAATTTTATTTAAGTGTATGTCATGTATTTTGCTACTTAAATGTAATTTCAAACCTCTCAGATTATTCAGGAGGAAGACAGCAGACCCGTTCCCCTCCTTCCCTTGCTTTGCAGCTTATTCAATGGGCACATTATCCACTTTATTCCTGAGAGGGTGAGAGTGTTGACCCCACCAGCAATTTCTCTCTTTCCTCATTGTAATCAAAAGATATAGGCAGTGTGGAGAAATGGTTGGGCTCAGGGGAGATGGGCTGCCTGTTGCTGGTGCACTGGATGTTCAAGAGGTGGATGTTGGGGAATTGTCTATGAAATGTTTTAGGGGTTTTTTTCATAACAGTTCTACTTTTTGTGGAAATAAAGGTTTCAGCAAAACTTTGGGGAAGGCCTCTCACCTCAAAGATGGAATTTTGAGAGAGATGCCCAGAATTGCCAGTAGCCCAAGACAGGGATGTGACCAGAATTTTCTAGTCCCAGGAGAGTGCTGTAACTACTGAGCTATAGAGTCTGTGTATATTAGCATGTTTTATGTGTGTGTGTTTGTCTCCCTCCTCCAAACATATAATTAAAGCAATGGAGAGGTACCTCTTACAAGAAACATATTTTAAACTTTGAAAATCAAAACTCCTAATACTACTTGAGTATATAATGTTGTTTTAAAATACCGTTAATATCTATTAGCAACTGTTTGACCCCATTTCTTCCAGCAAAATGAATATTTTAAAGAAATTTTGTGGCAGCTTAAATAGTTAACACTTTTTAAAGCAGTCAACAACCCTTGATTCAACCACATGCCCACCTCCACAACAAAGAGAATATCATGAAGGGGGACTACTTTAAGACAGGATTGTTAATAATGTTGGGACGTTTCTTAACAGCATTATTTAAAAGCTTTTTTTTAAAAACTGCTCTCTCGCACCTTTGTTCTTTCTGTGCCAGGAAATGTTGTTTCATATTTAATACTAGACTTTAAATGTTTCATATGTTTATGACATGAAATACATGTGCAATATAGTCAAGGCCCTTTGAATTCTGCTGCATTCAAGAGGAATCTGCACCCATTTAGCTCCACACAGCAATCTGAAAGTTTGCATGGTGAGAAAAACTTCTAACTCTGTGCTGTATAAATTGAAGAGTACATTTGAAAATAAAGTTTTCAGTTTGAATTTGCATTTTTCAAGCTTTCAAATAGGGATATTAATGCTCTATTGGTTAATTGGTTAATCATCACCCTTACCGGGTGATGCTTACCCATTATAGTTAACCAGTGAGGACTGGAGCAGCCCTCTGACCACCTTGGCCCTCTGCCCATGCTTCAGTTACAGGTAAAACGTTAAGCAGTTAACCGGTAAAACGTAAAGTTTAATCGGGTAACTGATTAAACTAGATTTTACATCCCTACTTTCAAATAGAGCCATAGCCTAGGCACAACAGAAGAAATTCAGCCTTCCATACACTGTCCCTTAAATTTCTTCTAAGAAGGCTACTTTCATGGGTGAATTTGATCTGAGGAAGTGGGTCTGGCCCACGAAAGCTCATCATCTAATAAACCAACTTGTTAGTCTTTAAAGTGCTACATTGTCCTGCATTTTGCTTCAGCTACCCCAGACTAACACGGCTACATTTCTATCACTACTTTCATGGGTGAATGGTAATTCATGGATTCTACAGATTTCTTACTTTTGCAAGACTGTGACAAAAGCAGCAATAGTGTGATGCCAGTTTGTTAGGAACTAGATTGACATGACCTACTCTTTTGAGGGGCACCACTGAACATACATCAAAAAGTAGTGACTGCTGACACTGGACCAATGTTCTCAACCATCATGTCTTTTTGAATTTACTTTTATGTAGCTATGCTTGCACTGGTCATTTTGGTAAGGAGAAGTGTTATAATTATTACACCAGTGATTTGGAAGTGTGGTGTAAATCAATTTCCAATTGGCTTAATTAGTTATGCTTATAAAAATAGGAGAAAACAACTGTTATAGTATGTAAATAATAAAATGGTAATTAAGATTTTATAGAATGTGGTATATTTGATGATAACCTTTTTTAGGTTATCTTAATTTTCAGCACAGACAGATAGTTGTCAATATCAAGCTCCAAAATACATATTTTAATTAGTCAATTTAAATACATTGTGTCATGTGCCACATACACATACTAAGTAATACATCTTTTTATGTGAATATTGGAATACTTTACTGATAAACTTGGGGGCAGAATTCCTGAAAAATCTCTGTGCAAGAGTAAGATAATTCCATGGCCAATCTGAGTAAATTCTGCATAAATTCTGCAGCATTAATATTGTGTCATTACCTCCTATCCTTTATTCACAGAATCTACTACTGACTGAAAAATTCATGGTCCCCAGGCTTCTCATAATCCTGTGGTCACAGACTCATTCAGATATTCAGCTTCTAAAGGTGATATGGTATTACCTTTGTCCATTTCAGGGTTTACTGATGTAAGCTTGATAGCAAAGCAATATTGCTTTTGCACTTGTTTGTTTCAGGCAATAGAAGGGGGAGGGAATGCTTCAATATATATCTTGAAAGTTATATTATGGGGGAGGGCGCAGGTGTCAGGTCAGGGCCTTGGGGATATGAGTACAGGAGGCTGGGGGTGGGAGGTGTGTGAGAGTGAGGGTTGGGGGATGAGGAGAGGCTGAGGTTGGGGGTTCCATCTGGCACGGACCTTTTCTTTCCCCTCAAACCCTCCCAACTGACGGGCCTTTTTTCTCCATCCCCCCTCCAGCACTGTAGCCAAGAGTTGTGAGGGGAGGAAAGGGTTTTGGAGTGGGGGGGGGGGGGCTATTTACTGGTGTGCTAGCAGGGAAGATGGTGGGCACTCTGCAGGATAGCTCTTCCTAGTGGGCTCACTGCCCCCAGTGGCTACTCTCATATTGCATTCCTCTGAACAGCAGCCCCTCCCTTTGCATGTTATGGAAAACCGTCCTTTTCCTGGGGTTTCTGTTTGTCCTGGCACAACCAAACCCTGACCTTGCTTTAAGTTTAAGTTTGCAGAAGAGGAGTGTGTGTGTCTGTGTGTGTGTGTGTAAAATATTCAGTTTTAAAGCTCTGAAACTATATATAATAATGTAAATCATATGAGAGTGTCTTATAAAATATTTACATGTAGAACTGCAACTTGCTTTTCTCACGAGTATTATATTCTACTTTGGGGTTTTCAGGTAAAACAAAATTGCCTTTCCTCACTTTTCTTTTTTAACCCTGCTTTAATTTTTTATATAATATTCTAATGTTAAAATAGCGATAATCCACTTCACACATGTAAATTGGTATGAGATGTAGAGCCTTATATAGATGCAAAATATGTATTCACATCTATATCTGCAAAAATGAGTTGTGGATATCCACATTCATATCTGCGGATGTGGATATCTGCAAATTTGCAGGGTTCTAGGTACAAAATTTGTATCTGCATTCGTATCTGAAAAAATGAGCCATGGATATGCGCATCCATATCCATGGATATAAAGTGCAAATCCATGAATTTGCAGGGCTCTAAAGAGATGTCTCAGAATGCATTGTCAACCTGTGATCAAAGTGAACCCCAGAATATCATAAGATTTCGTGACAGCATTTGGGCATGAAGAAACTATTTTATATTTTTGAACATTGGAGTGGATTTCAGTGAAGGTATGAGATTTGTTCGGAGTCAAAGAATGGAAAATGGGACAAATAGATTTTAGTAATTTTAAAATGAATTCGTTTTGGCTGATCCATATTTCATCTGACACTCTTTATCTGTTCTTGTTCAGAAGAAGTGATATAATGATTAGCTCTCTCATTTTTTGTTCTTCAGATACAAGGTTCTCCCTGTTGCTGGAGGACAGCCCCTTTTAAGTATTTGTAAAGCATAATTATGCACATACAGTACAGATAACACTAATTGCCCTCCCCGGTTCCAAGGACTGTCCAGTATAATATTAAAAACATGCTGGTTTAAGGTCCATCCCATTTTCCACACAATGTTTAATTTTATGTTTACTGTAGTTTTATAATATAAACATTTTTGTGTATGTTCTAGTTAACTTTCTTATTGCAAACACATATCCATCTAATTATCCTGTTAAATTGAAATTTAAAGTTACATGGTTTTAAATCACTTTCCAAGTTGCCTTTAATGGTTAGATGCAAAATTAAATATATTTCTGAGACATAAAGTACTTAAACTACAAAGACATATTGTTTCACCAGCGATAGAGAGATGATTTAATTTATTACCACATTAATTTTATCTAAATGATTTTTAATGAACAGAAAGAGAAGCCAAGAGATTAAAAAATTAACATTAATGTTGTTGAGGTTTTATATATCAAGTCATGTATGGAGTGAGGTTCCAGAAGCCTGGAGAGGATCAAACAGAGAACCTATTTTTAAAAGGAGGAACAAAGAGAACTCCGGAAATTATAGACCAATTAGCCTAAATTTAATATCTGGAAAAATATTTGAACAAATAATTAAATAATCAGTTTGTAATCACCTGGGAGATAATAGGAGCCAGGAGGGATTTATAAGAACAAATCATGCCGTACCAATCTGACAGCATTATTGGCCTAGTGGACAGAGGGAGGGTGAAGCAGTACATGTGGTATTTCTTGATTTTAGTAATTTTTTTGACTCATACCACCTGATAGTCTCATAAAAAAATTAGGGAAAAAGAATCTAGTTTAAATTATTAGAAAGTGGTTGCAACACTGTTTTAAAAGCAATATTCAGACTAGTTATCAATGGTTTCTTGTGAAACTGGGAGAGTGCATCTAATGGGTTTTATCAGTCCTGTATCTGATACTATTCAGTGTTTTCATGAATGACTTGGATAATGGAGTGGAGAGCATGCTTATAAAGTTTGCAGATGACACCAAAATGGGGGGCAGGATTGCAGGTACTTCAGAGGACAGGATTAATTGTAGAAGTTCAGGGATGGTCTAGATTAACTTGGTCCTGTAACACAGAGGGCTGAACTTAATGACATCTCAAGGGCCCTTCCAGCTCTATATTTCTATGATTCTGTGATCTTAAGTTACATGTATGCATCTTGTAAACTTAATTTAAAATGCCTTAAATTTCTCTTCCTATATCCTATATATCAGTTTGTCAAAACAAGCAACTTTGCTGACAATATTTCACAAACATTAATTGAAAAAGATCTTGTATAACTGGTGTGGCAGCCCTAGAAACATGATGGCCTCTGTTCTCAAGTGTTGCAAAGACAGTAACAGTACAAGATTCCAGTATGTATATTACATTACAATTTGATAGGTCCAGTCTACAGACGAAACACAGTCCATTTTTCATGCCTTTATACTTTTTGACAGATCTGCTGAGACTACCTAAAAGGTACCAATTATTGTGGCAGTTTTTGCTATGTCAACTCTGGAACCAAAAACAGGTTGAACCTCTCTAATTCACCCTTGGGATCTGACAGGTGCCATATCAGAGAATTTACCAAACCAAGGTAGGTCAATATTGTCTAGCAACATTACCAACTTCCACTCTTAGAAGACTCTTAGAAGACATTTAGGGGTAAATTAGAGCTAAATAATAGCACAGATCACTGAAGCTAGGTTCACGCTGTAGATAAGATCAAAGCAGCTGCAGTCGATCTTCCAGGGTTCAAATTAGCGGACCTACTGAAGGTAAGCTAATTCCAACTGAGACGGCACTCTCGTTGATGCTGGTAGTCCTACTTCTACAAGGAGAAGTGTGCTCCCGTCAACTTTCTGCAGTGTGAATGGTGCCAGAATTGGAATTAAGATCCTTTGACTTAAGCTACACAATTAATGTAGCTGAAGTTGCATATCTTAATTCGAACTTATCCCCGAGGGTAGAGATCCAGGACTGGTGGCTGTAAGCAAACTCTATGGGACTGTGGGAAACTTGGCTGCATCCATGATATGTGGACATCTGACTAACCAAAATCATGCCAGACCACAGATATTGCCAGATCAGAGTGTGCTGGACTCGAGACGTTCAACCTATATTTCAAACACAAGTGTCAAAAGCTATGCATCAAAACCACATTTAGGCTTCCAAATAAGTGGTCTGGGTTTCAGAAGTGTTGGGGACATACTTCTCTAGACAAAGCCATTGGGAGCCAAAAGAGCTTACATACCTCTAAAGTTTTGGTTAATAAGCTAAATTTTCTACAGTGCTCTGATTGATGCATGTGTAAAATTCACATTTCTGCATACAGAAGGAGATTTTCATATGCAAAAGAACAAAACATAATGCTGTCTTACAGAGATTGGAGGATGCCTTATGAATAAGATCTCTATCTAGATCCAAATTTCAAGGCAAAACTGGACAATCAACTGTGTGTCATTTGTAAGTATTTTATGGTATGTGACAAACAGTCAGGAAGAGACATGGGGATTTATTTTTGTTACTAAAATCAGTCTTCATGCATTAAATCATTTTTATTCATACATCGACTTGAAGAACACAAAAGTAGTAGAAATGTGTGACTAGTAAATGGAGGAATAATTTTGGAAACCCCCCACTCTTTTCTATTGGAACATGTAAACCTAAATTCTGTTCGCTTTTTTAAAAAGATATTTTCAGTTTCTGTATGTGATTCCATTGTTATGTCACTTCTGTCACTATGCTCCTGTGCATTGTGGTTCACTGATGTTATCTCTCTGTATTTCATTGTTCGTTGTATGGAATTTATTTTGCTGTTCATGCTGCTGTCTGTTTTCTAGCAGTGTATGTTCCCTTTCAAGTGAATCCTTTCCTTGTATTAGATTTGCAAGTCTTCCTGTTTAAACGATGTAGGCTGCACCTTGGTTTGATGTTGACATCGGTTTTTCCTGTGTCAACTTTGCTGTACCTGAGAAATATGTGAGAGCACAACTTACATGTCAATGTGTAAATAAGGGGAATGTATTCCATAAATGGATTGCTTCAAAATTCTTAGGAAATATGCATACTTTACAGTAATTTTTCCATAACATTTTGATATTCTCTAATAGCACACATCAGGGCTTTTGTGAAATGTTCAGTAATTGACTTTACTGTCTAAAATTTATGGGACCTAACCAATCGGGAATGGTGGAGGTGGGGGAGAAGCTACATGTTTATGCAGTCCACAGATATTCTAAGTGATTCTTTAGATTTTCAGCTATGATAATCCTGCCCACGTGATTCTGAATCCACATCTAAAATCCTAGCTTGTAAAAGTGTCATTAAACATTCTTTTATTATTATTACATCATAATAGAGTCCTTTTCTCCTCGACTGTTTGCCAAAGCAGAAGAAAGGTAATGAATTCAGGTGCCTCCATGGTGTCTGTGACTATGGGGAACCTCTGAAGTATTTTATTTGTAGGCAGTTGCATCCAGATTGTTGACAGTATTTTTTCCACTCTTTAGGAAAGATTGTTACGTAAATCAAATAAAAACAATGGATTTCACTATCCTTTCACTGAACTGTGGAGTATAATGGAAATGGTTGAATGTAGTGGATCTGCTTTAATAAAACTAAAATAAGTGAGGAGAGCAAGCATGCTTGAGTAAAATCTCACTTAGGCTGATAGGCATGAATTTACCTCATAACATAACTGTAAGCATAATCCATCCCCAGAGACACCAGGAGTATGTTAATGTTTCCAGGAGCTTTTGCTGAGTATTGTTTTGGGAAGTGCTGCATAGTCCTGTCTTTTGTTTTGGGAAGGGTTTTGTGTGTGTGAGAGGGGGAAGGCATAACACAAAAAGCAAGAGAGGGAGCCTGAAGGAATAGCTAAATGCCTGGTGACTAATACTGGCAGAAATCTGTGGAGAGGTTTTTGACCAAGGGATTCAAGCTGAAAAGAGTGTTCTTCATGCTGTGTGCAAAAGAAGCTATTTCCTGCTATTCAATTCATTCTGTGTTCAGAGATGTAGGCTTTTGTATGTCTTATGTTAATAAACAAAACTGCATCAGAGGAATAACAAACCAAACTATCACTCCGTTCTCCTCCTCACTGGAGCAATGTATTGAGACTGCATTTTTTTTGCTAAGCACTTGGGTCAAAATGGGCAATGCTATTCTGAATGCTATTGCTAATTTATGGTATTTTACTGTGTATTTTAGTTTTATACTACCATTATTTTTTGTGCTTTAATTAGCTTGCAATGATATACAAATGTACTGCCTCTGAGGCTGTGTCTAGACTGTAGGGTTTTTTCAAAAAAAGTAGCCTTTTTTGAAAAAACTTCACCTGCGTCTAGACTACAGTCGCGTTCTTTCGAAATTAAATCGAAAGAACGCGGCTTTTCTTTCAATGGCAGTACTCCTTATTTCACGAGGAAGAACGCCTTTTTCAATGGAGATCCATCGAAAATAAGTGAGTATGGACGCGAGGAGGCCTTTTTTTCTAAAATAATGGCCTCCAGGAAGAATCCCTGGTGGACAATCTGGGGCATGCCTTGCATGTCTCTGGTTCCTGTCTGCAGCCATTTTTTAAAGGGACAGTCACCCTCACAGCCACTTGTGGCAGCAAAGCAGCCAGAGTACACGGCTGTTCAAGTGCAGCCATCTCCCAGCCCCAAGACCCTCCTGGCCCTTCCAGAGAGCCTTCTGGGGACCCAACCAGGGGCTCCAAATGCCAGGCACTGGCATGGTCTGGGCCAGAGCTTAAGACACTTCTCGAGCTCTGGTCAGAGGAGGAGGCCTTACAAGCCCTGAACACCAGGCGGTGAAATGCGGACATTTTTGGCCGCATGGCAGAGGCCCTGGCCCAGAGAGGGCAGCATCCCTGCACCCAGGACCAGTTGCGCTCTAAAGTTAAGGAGCTGTGCCAAGGCTATGTGAAGGCCAGGGAGGAGAGCTCCCGTTCTGGGGCAGCCCCCCACTCCTGCCCCTATTATTCAGAGCTCGGCCAGATCCTTGGTGGTGGTGAAGCACGTACACCACTGTGTCTCGTCCAGTCTGGCTTGGGGGGCCCTGTGGTGGATGTGCCAGAGCAGGACCCAGAGCAGTCCAGGGAGTCTGAAGACGGGGAGATGATGCCGGAGGAGGACAGCGAGGAGACGGTGACCCTCTCTCTGGAGCCAGTCACCCAGACCCCAGAGGCCTCCCAGGTGTCATCTGATGCCAGAGACGAAGCAGCAGGTGAATGCAGTGAGTTCATGTAACACACAGTGGGGGAGGTGGGTGCACAGTGGGTGATGCTCAAGGGAAATCTGTAATGCTCACCATGGCCATCATGCAGCTGGCTGTGCATGTGCCAACATGTTCAGCGGTAGAGTGACACACATGGGGATGAGCCACATGGTGGCATAAACCATGTCCAGAACACACCCAGGTGGGTTGTCATTGTGAGGTCCCATTGGCACTTCGGGACCCCTGTGATGCTCAGGCTGATGCCCAGGTCACACATGGTGTTACCTTCAGAACGTCTGAGTCCCCTGTCTGAAGGAGAGGGCATGCCCTTTTTGACAGCTGTTGCATACATGACTGATTGTGATAGAAATGTAGCCCTGTTAGTCTGATCTGAGGAAGTAGGTCTGGCCCACAAAAGATCATCCCCTAATAAACCATCTTGTTAGTATTTTAAGTGCTACATAGTCCAGTTTTTTATGACTGATTGTGTCTTCCTCTTTTCTTCCACAGCCGGACCAGATGTGCAAGAGGGCCGCAGCACCTCAGCCCCACCTCCATCCCAGGGACATGGGAGCCGCAGACACAGGCGTGTCTATGCAGACATCCTGAGGCAGCATGTGGTGGCCGTGCAGGAGCTCAACACCATCCTGCAAGAGAGGGCAGAGGCAGAGGCTCGGTGGCATGATCGGCTGATGGAGGAGCTCGTCCAGCAGCGCACGTCCCTGTGTGCCACTCTCAGGGAGGTCTGTGGCTTGCCTGCTCCTGTGCCTGGTCCTGCTCCTCCAGCACCCCATGACCCCATGCCACCAAACCCCCCTTCCACAGCACCGTCCCTTTCCCCCCTTGTAACTCCCTCTACCCCAGCCCCCCCAGTTCCCCACCCCTTCTTTCCCCCTGACCCTCTTCTCCCCCAGGCCTCCCAGTTCCAAGTGCACCTACCCTCTGTTGTCCAGCCAGCGGACAGTCGCCCCACCCGATCCCGTGGCCATGGTGGACCCCAAACACGAGGCACAAGCAGGAGACTGCGAGCAGGCAAGCACCATACAACTTGATCCCCTTCTCCCCTTCCAGGTTTCAAGTCCCCTTCTCCCCCTCCAGGTTTCAAGTCCCCTTCCGCCCATCCAGGTTTCAAGCACCCCCATCACTCCAGTTAAATAACAAACATTGTGTTAAAGAAAATGTTTATTGTACATAGTTTGTCATTAAAGTATATTTTCTCCATCAAAAATCAACAAAAGCTTTTTTTTGTTTGCAACAGTTATACATTCTTTCAGTTACTGATATTTATAACAATAAAACATAACTTATTCTTTTGAGACAAACCCTGGTGTTTATTATTTCTACAAACAGGGTCAGGATATGGGTTGAGGAGGGAAGCTTGTATTGGGCCATGTCCAAGCCCCCAGACAGAAGCCCCTCAGGAGAGTCAGTTGCCTCCAATAGAGAATTGCTCCCGTAGGGCCTCCCGGATGCGAACAGCAGACCGGTGAGCCTGGTGGATGGCAGCTGTCTGGGGCTGGTCAAAGTGCCTCTCCTGGTATCCCACCCTGGTAGGAAGGCCTCCCCTTTCCTCTCCACCAGGTTATGGAGAACGCAACATGCGGCCACCACCTCAGGGATGTTGCGTTCCCCCATGTCTAGCCGTGTGAGTAAGCACTAGAATCTCATTTTTAAACGTCCGAACGCACATTCCACCTGGTTGCAAGCCTGGTTAAGATGAGCATTAAACTGCTCCTTGCTCGCATCCAGGTGGCATCAGGGGGTAGGTGGCATCAGCCACTATGCACACCGGCATGTGCACATCCCCAACCGCAAAGTTGTGATGCGGGAAAAATGTTTCTGCCTGAAGCCTCCGGTAGAGGTACGAGTTCCTGAAGATGCAGGCATCATGTGCCCGCCCTGACCACCCAACACAAATGTCAGTAAACTGGCCACGATGGTCGTCCAGGGCCTGGAGGACAATTGAAAAGTAGCCCTTTCTGTTAATTAATTGAGCTGCTTGATTGGGCGGTGCACGGATTGGAATGTGTGTCCCATCGAGCGCTCCTCCACAATTCGGGAACCCAAGGGCAGCAAAGCTGGCCAGATCTGCTAGACGGACGAGCCTGTTGAGCAGCTCAGAATGGATGACCCTCACCACCTGCAGAAAGAGACAAACAGACAGACAACAAAATTTTAGAAGGGATGCCTTATTTCTTAGGAGGAGAACCCACCACCCACCTTCCCTCTCAAACACCCCGGGAATTCCCTCCTCAGAACTGCCCTCCCCCGGCAGCTCAGCGTGAGCGGAGGAGCTCCCTCCCACTCCCACTCCACTTTGCCCTTTCCTGACAGTCTCCCTTCCCCCCCCCAAAACTGTGACTGTCCCCAGACAATGACTTACCTCCATCAGGATGGATCCAACAGTAGACCTGCCCACTCCAAATTGGTGTCCCACGGAGCGGTAGCTGTCAGGGGTGGCCAGTTTCCAGAGGGCAATAGCGATTCTCTTTTCCAGGGGGATGGTGGGCCGCAGGTGGGTGTCCTGCTGTTGCAGAGCCGGGGCGAGCCAGGTACACAGCTCCTGGAAACTGGCCTTCCACATCCGGAAGTTGCGTAGCCACTCTTGGTCATCCCAGAGCTCCATAACGAGCCGGTCCCACCAGTAAGAGATGGTGTCAAGCCTCCAAAAACGCCTGTCCACAAAGAAGTTTGGAGGCAAGGGCAGTGGGGCTGCATGATGGACGAACCCTTCGTACCTCTGGTCTGGGTCCAGATGAGGAAATAGCCTCATCACTGTGTCATGCAGATGCAGCAACACTTGCAGTATGATGGTGTGGGGCCATCGCCTGCCCAGGGGCAGCTCTGGCTCCATGCCAAAGAAAAGGGTCTAAAACAGAAAAACCTCCACACAAAAAAACTGCAGGGGTGTCCCAGGAAGCTGAGCACTCCAAACAAGCACTGCAATACCTTGCTTACCTCCTAGAGGCAGCTGCAGGAGCAGAGCAGGGTGTTCGGGGCGTCCCTTTAACCCCGCGTCTCTGCAAAGGGCAGGCAGCAGCACCCGGAAGGAAATGCTGCCCCCATATCCTGCGTGGCAGAAGCGGTTCCGGGTGGCTTTTTCTTTCAAAAGAGTGTCCAGCAGTCTAGACGCTCTTTTTCAAAAGAGGCTTGCAGTCTAGATGTAGCCTGAGTGTCTAGCATAAAACACCTAGCTATATTTCTCTATATAGCTTTTGTGCATGAAAAATGAAAAATTAGTTTACAAAAGTCATAGCTGTATGAGATGAATATTAAATAATAATACTGTTTTTTTCCTCCCAGATATAGCATACAATTTTGACAAATTCCAGATTTACAGTAAAGTACACTTGCACTGCCACTGGGAAACAGTCATCTGTAGTGTATTTTTCCCAGAACATATTATGGTAGCAAAGGGAAGTATTTAAAACATTTTCCTTACGTTGGTTGAAAAAAAAAAACATTTTTACCACCGTGTTCTACATTGACAATATGGCAGAATTTCAACCAGAGAAAACACAAATATTTTACCATATTTCTACACATTTATTTCAGAAGCAAGAGTGGCCTTTTGCACTTGTTCACCCTGAGACATTTGGTCACGCGATATCATTTGCTTACTAGTGTCATAGAAAACAGTGGACGTGATTAGCTGCAGGTATCCATGCCAGATGATATCCAAGTAAAGTCCTTTTTGTATTTCATCTTATAATTGTATTTGCAAGTTAATGTTTGAAGTGTCAGTCTTTGTAAAATTAGCTCATCTTGTTATGATTTAGAGCTTTGATGTGAGTGAAAGGCTTCAATTGCAATGCATAGTCACATCTGAGAGTAAACTGCATAGACAAAGAGACTTACAAGACTAGTAAATCAAATACTCGGAACTGTCTATGTGGATTATGAGGTACTATTTGCATAACTTTGAAGTATTTATACTGATGAAATTACAATAATTAAAATCATTGCTGTGTCAATTGCTAGATGCCACAAGGCATAGCAATTACTAGCATGCAAATCAGACTTTGTGTAAGCATTTTAAAGAATAATTACCTTATTTGATTCAGATGTGCCTGAAAGGCATTAAGAATCATTTGAGCTACTTTGCCTTCAACAGTTTTTAGGTCTGAAGATAATATTGTTGCTATTATTGTGATTGATGATAATACTTTTGTGGAAGTATACTTTTGTCTAGTTTGGTTGTTTAAACTGAACACTATCGATAAAAGCTACATAAAGTTAGAAAGGATTTACCTTATATTAGTGTGTTCTGAATCTCTTCTTCCAACCTAATATGTCACATAAGAGTCGACAAAAGCACTCGGTCCCTTAGCTTTGTGTTACAACTTGTCAATTTTATTGTAGGGAGTGTTGTATAAATTACTTCTTGGAGCACGCTTTTATTTATTTATTTTTGTTTTAAAGTTATTAATGCCTTTTTGTGTGTTCATCCCATACATATAAATTACATAATCCAAATAAGTACAGAATATTGCAGATATTCACCAGCAAATGTAATGAAATTGATACAATAAATCCAAACTCAACCAATCGTCCAATGTTTTCTCCTTCAAAAGTCTAGGGAGTGTGTGTATGGGCAAGTAGATTTTGCAGTGAACAAATGTAGAAGGGTAAGAAGTCTGGGTGTTGGAGGTAACAATGGTAGAAACTAGAAATTGAGAGAGCTCTGTTCTAGTTGGATTTTTTGGTGCTGTTCTAGATAGCTGGATACCATGTTCATCAACATAGCATCTATTTACAGTAAGAATGGTTTAGCGTGAGCATTACCACAATTACTGCAATACCACATAGCAAGGGAGGCAGCTGCTTGGGTAATTCTTTAGGGTTCTGCAGGTTAACATCAGTATCTTGAATTCCATGTGGAAAGAGTATTGGCAATCAATGAACATTACAGAGCACTGGTATAATGTGCTACTAACTCAAATCTCATCTTAATAAACAGGCCTGCCCTACAATCTATACTAACTTCCCTTGCCAGGTGATCTCAAGGTACAGATCATGTTACAATATAAATATTCATAATATTCTATTAAAAATTCATTTGCTTAGGTAAATAATTACAAAAGATTGGATCTATTCTCATACCTACATGTGTGGGACATAAGTATATGATGAGTAAAAGTGGAATATAATTTATTTACCACTTTTTCTCCTTAATCATTAGAGGGGAGTGGGTGGAACAATAATTCATAGGCATCAAGACTCTTCTGCATGATAAGCCCATGTCCACATGCGGAATTTATACAAATCACCTTTTAAATGGCTATCCTTTTCTTCTTCAACAAATTTAAAATTACTTAAATCGGAACTACAGATGAACACTTGCCATCTCAGCCATTGGGTATAATTATTACTAGAAAATGTACCTGGCATTGCTTGGATCCTTCCAGACAGGAATTAGGGCTGTGGGTGTTCAGGAGTTAGGGCTAGGGCTCGGGAATGTGATTGGTCCTTAGGGCAGAAGGTGGGGGTGCAGGAGTCAGGGCAGTGGTTTGGGAGGTGTGTTGGAAGAAGGACTCAGGAGACTCAGGAGTGGATGGAGTCTACAGACTACTTAATTACCCATGTATATTTACGTCAGACCCGCAACACAATGTTCTGAGTGGCAATGAGCTGCTAACAGTTTACGTTCCTTTATACATTTTAGTAGGTAAATTCACATATTTATCACTACTTTCCATAAACCCTTATTTAGTAGTGTTAACACCCAGCAATGAATATTAATAAGCAGGTGCTGAATACAGTTATACTCACCCCTGTTTGTTGTTTACTAGTTTTCAGTTGAATCAGCTGGCTTAATCAGCAGCTTATAGGGAGGGAAAAGGAGCTGTGACCTTGATAATAAGTTTTACAGCAAGTGAGAACAGGCAGGTGATACAATGAGCCACCATTAACAATGGGTGCGTTTATCAAGTTGCAGGTTAATGTAACAACACCCCTATCTATTCCTCAGCAGCAAGGAGGGAGAAAGCGGGCCTCATGCAAAGAGGAAAACAGGTCTATAATTTAGAAAAGACAATGTCTGCCTTAGTCAGACCCTCACCAATGTTGCAGGCCTTCCCAGACAATATATTACTCTGAAATAACCCAACAAGGTGTAGGAGGGCTCAGGACAGAGGGTGGGGGCAGCTGGTGGCTGCTCCCCAGCCCGGGGTGGCAGGAACAGCTCAGTCCCCCTGCCTCCCAGCTTCTCCCTGGGGCCAGCCTGGGATAGGAAACACAGAAGGGAGGGGGAAGGGAATGAGCAGCCTGGAAGGGAGTGGGCAGCTGGGACCAGCGCTGAGGGCGCCATGCTGCCTACCTGCTGGTTTTTCCTCAGGGCTGCCCTAGGGCGGGGGAGGTGGGGAGGAGTCTGCCCACCGACTTCTCCCTGGGGCCACCTTGGCATGGTGAGAGGGAGCCATGGAGCCTGACTGGCAGCTGCTCTCTGAGATTGGTGGGAGCAGTAAAGGCCATACTATTCCCCAGGGCAGGCTGGGATGGCAGGGGCTTTGCTGCTGGCCAGTGGCTGCTCCCAGGGCCTGGGGTGCTTTCTGCTTCCCTGCAGTCATTTGTGGGTATAACTGCCCCTGCTCTCACATCCCTTCCTTTCCATTTGATGGGAAACAATCACATTCCACATCCCATTGTCCTGACACAACCAAACCCTTACCTTACTTTAAATTAGGAAAAGAGGAAGCTGCATGCCAGATTTGGTCGTCCTAGCTCTTTCTGTTTAGGAGGAGTTCTTGAACAAATGAACTCCCACTCAGACAGACAGATGTACAAACTCTCTCAAATATATAGTAGATTACATCTAAGAGCCAAACAATGTAGCATTTCCTAAAGAAGGGCTATTAAACATGCTGCCCATGGCCCATTTGTTTGCAGCCTGGAGTGCTGTTTGGATTTACATGGGGCTCAACACACAGCCCACTGGTGGGAGCCAAAACAAAAAAGTTGTTAATATAATGGTCTTTTGTTGATATGCATTTTAGTAGTTAAATACCTGGACTGTCATATAGGTAGAAATCGGGTAAATATTGCATTTTATTAATATCAGCAGAACTGACTTGTTGAGTAGTCTTGCCATAATCTTTGTATTCATGCCAGTCAGTGTGAAAAAAGCTATTTGTATATATATTTGCATGTATATACAACGACACTTAAGTTGCAGCCCTTGGAATGTGCTGTGGATATCATTGTGGCCCCTGGGCCTTTCAAAGTTGTGTAACCCTGTCCTAAAGAATCGCCCTTGGTCTGCCTCTCTTTTCTTTTCTGTGTGATATTCTTGTTTACCTGACTTCTTCCACCCCCTGTGATATTTCAGTCAGACCCCCTCAACAATTAGTTGTTTATAGAGTTACAGCACAGTGGTGAGATAAATAGGAGAAGGGGAAAGAAAAGGACAAGTGAGAGCTACTCTGACATTATAGTGCCAGCGCCTTGAGGGATCATGTTCCTTAGGCACAGTTACAAAAAACAAACCAAATTCTGTTAAATTCTCACACTCTTGATCATCACTGGAAAGGATTTAAATCACAGGTCCAGGTTTGTTAGCATGAGGCATGCCTGGGGGAGATGTTGCTTTTCATACTTTTCTGTGTGTTTCAAAAGGAGCAGTATGAGTTTCTGGTTTGGCTGACTGATGGAACATATGAACTAAGGGACTAGTGGTACCTTTACCTGTAGGTTCATTTTCCTAGTCGAATGAACTAGCTCTATTTGAACCATCAGCCAGCCCTATTTCCTCATGCTCTTTTCAGAGGAAGAGCTCTTGCCCTATTCTTTGTTCATAGGGAAGGAGCCATATGACCTTTTTCACTACCGACACAAAAAGGAAGGATCTAACCTGTAATGTGGAAACTATTATAAACAGACAAATCAGGAACATTATAGCTATAGGTTAACCCCTGACAGACTTTAGGAAGAAAATCAAAATACATCATGTTTTTAATTTGCAGTCAATCTTAAATGGATACTGTTCAGTTCTGTATCATATGATCTACATTCTTTAACTACCGTATTTTAGCCAATATAACCTGCGGGTTATATTCCTTTTTACAAACCCCACACACCCCCCCCACAGGATATACTCGGGTGCTGGGTATACATTGTTTTTTTTACTCAGCTGGTGATGAGTGCTCCCCCGCTGCACAACCACCAGCCTCCAGGCGGGGGAGCGTTCATCTGCCGGTTCCTGCGGGAGAGCTCTCTCCCTGACCCTTCCTGCGGCTGGATAGGAACCGGGAGATGAGCACTTTGTTGAATTTACCTCAGATGAGCGCTTTGTTCCAGTAACAGCTTAAAATCTTACAGTTGAAATTTGATTTCAAATGAAATTTATCTTTGGCTTCTTTGCCACTTGCAGCTTGTTCTGAACGCAGTGGCATGTTTGCTCACTAGCTGTCTGTGCTGTGATCATATTACAGTCGCCCTGCATTCTTTACATTGGCTGACTATAAAGTGGTGGATTCATTTTAAGAAGTCACTGTTGATTTTTAGAGCACTTAGCAGTGGAGGCCCTGGCTGGATTAGAGATCTATACCTTGTGCCTCTGTCTATGGGTACCTGTGTTCAAACACTGCCTGCTGTTTAATTATTCTGAAATCAAGTCTAAAGCTGGCAGCCATTTGGGCCTTTGCTGTGATGGTGCCAAAGCTGTAGAGTTCAGTCTCTTCTGAAATGCTTAATCTTTCTTAATTTTTAAAAAAGTGCAGCGTTTTTGCAGGTTTTTATTTTATTTTTATTTTGATGCACTTATCTTACTACTTTTTTCTTTCTATATAACTTTTACTCCTTTTTAAATCCTTCATTGACTGTCTTTAGTTTGCAGTATTTTAGCCATGTTAGTCTCAGGAGGCTAAAGAAAGAAAGTGGATGCAGGTACAGGCAAGGGATATTTTACTGGACCAACGTCTGGTGGTCAGAGAGACAAGTATCTTTTTCAGACGTGAAGAAGAGCTGTATGTGGTTTGAAAGCTTCTCTCTTTCTCTTCCCAACAGATGTTGGTCCAGTAAAAGATTAGTTTAGTTTAAAATTTTAGAAGTCATTCTTTTTTTGTTTTAATGATTTTTAAATTTATGTGGAAGTGCATTGTTACAAGTTTCTATACATAAATATATTAATTTAATGTATGGAGAAAGCTCCCTTTCCTTTCTGGTTCCACTTCCCTATGAGCATAGGTTTATCATAATTCATCAGGCTCATATAATGTGTTTCTTTGCTCTCCTTAAATCATCTGTTGCTACCTTGATTTCCAAGATATAATTGTTAATGATATAATGTTTTATAACATTCTAATATTAAATGTGTTTTTGACTGCTAAAAGGGATAGGAATGGTCTTCAGTTAGAAATAAATATACTATATTGAGAGGAGCCAATAACCTGCTCTAAAAGCATTTCCATTCTCACCTCTATATGAAAGTATGATCCATCTCTTCTGCCAGAAGACCACTAAATATTAGTTCTTCAGCACAATCTCTATCATAGCCTCAAGTGACCACTGTTAAAAAGACAGTATTTGCTAAAGTTAATCAGACTTAGAGCTACAATATTTCCCTCTATCATTGGAACAGGAATAACTGTGATAACTCTTGGGTATCTTTAATGACCAGAAAATTTAAAAGTATCTTACAAAAAGTAGAAACATGGACCTGTTTTTCAGCATGAGTACAAAAGTATAGCACAGGCATAAATTTATAAACAAATAAATAAATGGAGATTGCCTAAGTTGGGACGAAATCAGAAAGGTTAAGGAACAAAATGATTTATTCCACACAAGTGATATAAAAGGCAACAGGAAGAGGCAATAAATATATAGGTTGCATCTTCCTAAACCAGAACTCTCTCATCTGGCAACATCTGTGGTCTGGCAGGACCACTCATGTTGCTAAATGAGAGAGCCCCAGGGCAGGAGGCAGCATCTTGGAGCCCTGTTAAAAGCGAGGCTGGTGGTAATGGGGTTAGGGCCTCAGCGGCCCGGTGTCAGCAGCGAAGCTGTGGTAGTGGGTCCAGAGTAGCCCGTGTGTGCTGGCCTGGCAGTGGGGTTGTGTTGTGGTAGCCTGAGTGGGGCTGTGCACCAGCCCGGTAGCAGGGACAGAACCACACCCAGCTAGAAAGCCCATCTGGGACTGTGGCATGGGAGCCGATGTGTCAGGGCAGTGCATGTGTGTGTGTTACACCCGAGTCTTCAACTGCTGAGACACAAGGCCCCGTCGCAGTGGACAGTCTAGGTGAGACTGACGGGCGCCCCAAGAAGTTTACAGGGAGAGCTTATTACACCTCAGATTTTAGCTGCTAGGATACAGGATCCCTTCGCAGCGGGCAGTCTAGGGAAGACTGAGAGATGCCCCAACAGATCTGTCACCTGGGAGTGACACGATCCAAAATGCCCAAGCTCTTCCTATACCTGTCCCTTATGACCGGCTGAAGTTCTTTTAAATTGTGCTTGGTTCTGTTACAGCAACTGAAGGAGTCAGGTTAAAGCTTAAACAGTTACAGGTTTATTGTTACAGGGTAAACTTAGCTGTTAAATGCTACTACTGTGTTACAGATAACACAGCCACTACAAAGGACAGGACAGAAATTACACTAATAAGTCACTTACAGGTACCATGAAACCCTTTTGGTTCTCTGAGCTCTTATTAAATGCATGCAAAATAGACACCTAGCAGGTATATATTCTCACCGAACTGTGGAGCAGTGAGTGACGAGCACGGTGAGTGATTTCACCAGGACATTGCAACAATGGAGAAACATTATCAGGGCAAATGGAGCCCATCAATGCTTGCAGACTATTGCTGGACAGTGACAAGAGATGCTCCATTTAATGAATACAAGAGACAAGCCAAGAAGCGCCGAGTAGACACTGAATAGGACTAAACTATGTACATAATAGTTTTTTGCCTTTTGTTTCATAATAAATTTTATTTCTATAACCCTTTTGCTGATTTTTAAAGTGTTACATAAACAGGACAGGTGAAATATTATCATGTAAAACAACCATAAACACATGAAAAGACCTAGGTTTACAATTTATGATTAAAACTCTACTATCTACACAATATACATAGATGTAAAATGTAAAAACTTAAATATCTTGGAAACAGTAGCCAATCAGTTGTTTTAATTGTGATATTTGAATTTAGCACATCAAAATACATAATAAATAGCACATTTTATCTCTGAAGCAGACGACTTCTAAAAAATTGTAGACCAGTGTTATCGTGGAGAGTCCAGGAAGGATTGATTCATGGAGGATGGGCAAGATGCCAGAAGATTGGAAGAGGACACACAGTAAAAATGAACAAAGGACAAGCTTCAATACCTCAAGAGATATAGTACCACATTATTAATCAATATGTATGCACCTAGAGGACAACAGATTAGTATGCACCTAGCAGACAACATGGATTTGTTAAGAACAAATCACACCAGACCACCTAACTTCCTTCTTTTATAGCCCCATGGACAGTGGGAAATCAGTAGAGTTATTTATTGTTATTTTAGCAAAGTTGTTGACCTTGTCTTACATGACATTCTCATTAACTAGGAATATGTGGTGGATGAAATTGCTGTAAAGCGGGTGCATAACTTGAAATGCTGTACTTAGCCAGTCCCACTTTGTTCTTCTCCACTGTTCTAGCAAGATGACCCAAGTGCAACAGACTGGCTCAACTTAGCTGAAATCATAAGAGAGTAGGCATTTCTGGGAAAGAGTATCTTTCCCATACTATGATGTCTGGAGATTCAAGCACCTGCTCAGAGTGAATCTGGAATTGAGACCTAACTGCTCTAGGTCTCACAAAAGTTCTTATTTTTATCTACCTGAGTGTTCTTGACTTTAGTGGGACAATTTTCATGTTTCAAGTAGAGCACGGGTTAATTGCTCATAAAATCTGGACACCCCACAATTAAAGCTAACTGCATGTATTCTGCAAGCTAGCAAGACTCACCAATACAGCTACTTTAAATCTTCTGTTTCTTTTAATTGAAACAAAAACTATGAAGCAAATAATGAGACTTGGAATAATCCCATGTTAGCTAATATAACCACTGAGCATATTTTCAAAAGTGTATACACTTCCATTTCTGTAGAGCTGCATGTGAGACTTGTGTCTGCTGAAGGGACATAGATACCAAACTTTTTTTTTCTAAAATTAAACTTGAGTTGCAGCAACTTTTCTATGGAGAAAGCAGTGGAAATGGAAACCATTGGGAAATGCTAAAAAAGTGGTCACAGTTATTTCTAAAAGCTTATAGTTTATTCACAATCCCCACTGCAGTCACTCAGGCTGGCATTTTGGACCAATGAAGTGTCGTCTTTGACTCTTGGAAGAACCCCAGACCAATTCACCATACTACCCATCAGTGTATTCCCTCTGAGAACTTAATCTTCCCTTCATTTGGCCTAGTTTTAGTAGGGCCAAGATAGGGCACATAATATCAACATAAATTAGGCTTCTCAAGGAGCTGGAGCTTCATAGCAGCAGTGCCTTCTGTGTTGATGAAGTTCTTTTCCACCTCCATTGTCAGAAGATTTTATTTATTGAACTTTTGCTGATTTAAACTATAACAACTAAAACCATAAACCTTGGTGAGCTATTCTTGGATATTTTTGCCAAAAATTCAGTAGTTGTTTTAGTGTGAAGATAAAGTATGTTGCCATCATTCCACATGAATCTAAGGAATATTGGAGGATAAAAGGAGAACACTTATAAAAAATGTTCCAACCAAAAAAAAGTAGTACTTTTCTAAAGAGAAGATGGCAATGCCTGTTCTCAACAGGAACCACTGATTCATACTTAAAACGCTTTTGAATAAAGAAAAGATACACAGGAAAGTTCTGCAATATCAGGGTGTAAAAAGTAAGAGTCACGCCAGTCCTCTTTGCATTTAAATGAAAAAGCAGCATAAACCCAGCTGTTTTACCACTGGATTTCCGAAGGTTCCTGTAGTTCTCACAGTTGATTATTGTATTTGGCCTCCTCACAAATATATTTAGTTTTATAAGTGGCTAAAACTGTCCCTGCTCCCTTATGTAGTGTACACAGTAGTTGGAGGGATTGCTCTTCTTGGAAAATTGTGAGCATTGGCTGATCTCTTTCAAAAATATGTGGAACAGAAGGATTTACACCTCTTAATTAAATTTTACTCATATTCCTTCTGTGTGCGCTAGATTTTGAGCTTGCTATCTGGGAAGCACATGAAAATTAACTGCAGGAAAGGAGGCGATGAACACAAATTGAGATAAATATAAGATTTTATACTGTGAATAGAAATACTCCTACAACTCATGTATCATAGGGGGAAAAAATTGGCAGGTAACAAAGTGTGGTATGGAGACTGTTTGCTTATTTACTAGACTACGGCTGCAGCATAAGTATTGGCCTGCAGTAACCACTTCTCCTAAAAATCTAAGAACCCCAGGCCTGAATTAACAATGTTGCTACAGCTCATGAAATTAAGGAAGTGTTGGACATGAAAAATGATTGTAAATGCTCAAAATGTTCCAAATAGGAACATTACCAGTTCATGAGTAGAATGGATGTGGCCATCTTCCATCTTTCCCATACTGTAGGGAAAAATCCTTTGTACTATGTGTACGGTTCCATTTTAAGTACTGTTGTAATGTAACTTACCATGTTAGAGGAACAATAGCTGTCTAGAAATTAAAAGGATTTTTTAAAAAGAATAAAAATAATACATTTAAAATAAATTTTAAAATAAAAAGCTTGAAATCACTCCTATCTGATGATAGTAAAATAGCTCAGAATAATGTGTTCTGAAATGAGGATGTTCTCCTATAGACACTCATTTTCCATCCCCACTCATTTATTATTTTAATTTAATATTTAAATTATATATTTTAAATTAAATGTTTAATATATTGAGTTAGATGCTGTCTAAATATAATTCCTTCCCTGGATAATTTTCAGTCTAAGAAATGACATAACACATAAAGGATTTGGGAGAGATGGATACAATCAAATATATGCAATTGATAAATACACATGTAAATTTACAAACGATCTGGGTTGCACCCTCAACCATTTCCAGCAGGATCACTCTAGTGACTGGCTAAGCCTTGAGCATACTAGGAAATCCAGTGATCTTATCTAGTGAGGCAGCTGAAAAGTACTTTGTACTTGCAAACACTGGTAGCCCCCAGCCTAGAAGACCCAACAGGTATCTCTAGGTGGAGTGGAGAACCATTCTGGGGTTCTCTGTGCCAAACGAACTCGCCAATTGCAGCAGAGGAGCATCAAACGTGTTGTCCTTACATACAAACAGGGCACAACAGGAGGAAAGTGAGAGAGCTAAGGAAGGGTAGTTCCATTTCCCCAACAGAAAATATGATCTTAGATGTGTTATTGAGGGGAAAAAATGGCAATAGAGGAACACAGCTTTGAGGTGCAGGCCACGGAGGCCAAAACTGAAGATGGACCACTATATAGGCCTGTGTATTGGGAAGGTGGTGTTAATGTCATTGGAAAAAATGAATAGGTTTTGGGAGGAAAGATCAGGAGCTAAATTTGGTTACATTAATTTTGTTGCTAGTGAAACATCCAGGAATAGGTTAAAGAAAAGGCAGGCATAGAGGTGGGGGGATTTGGTTGAGTGGGAGACATCAGGAGAGGAGTGGCATATTTCTTAGAAACTGGCATAAAGATCTTAAAACCATGTGAGTGGATGAGATCACCCACAGAGAGAGTATAAAGGGAGAAGAGGTACGGGGCCCAAAGATTGAGCCCTGTGGCAACTCCACATTCAGTTGAGTTTAGCTGTAAAGGGAAGAAGATGCAGAGTGGCTTTTTCAAGTATAAAGGAGACTAGTGTTCTGAGGGTAAGAAACATACAAAAGGAAGCTCTTTGGTGTATGCAGTTTGCAGCTCTGTCCTTCTATGTAACGAGGAAAAAGATAATCTAGACATGGATCCTGATAAATGAAGGGACATATTAGAAAGATATGGGTCAAAATAATCAGCGGGAAAACAGAGTATGTGATATGCAATTTTAGTAGTGTGAACACTGAAGCATTATCCTTGAAAGTGGATGGGCAGACCATACTGAAAATGCAAACTTCCAGAATCCAGGAAAATGGGGAAATAAAAGTTGTAATTAGCGCTAGGATAACAAATGCCTTGCGCAAATGTAGAGATAGAGAGAGAGAGATGGTGTACTCTGTGATAGGAAGACACCAATAAGGAGTAAAAGAGAAAATAGGTACAGAAGTTGTCCATCTGACTACAATGCATGATACTGGGTTCTAGGCAACAGAGAGGTCAAGTTAGCACTATTTAATGCTGTGGATGTTGAGATATGTGAGTGGCGTAAGCAAGAACAATCATCTGAGGCATGTTAGAGACTTTCCCGAAGTAACATCCATAAAAGAAAAAAATGGGAGGGGGGAGGGTGTAGGCTCCGCTGGTTTGGTTAAAGTGCAGTCCTGAAAACTGTGTGGATGAAGAATCCAGTTGATCAAGGAAAGAAGGAAAAAGAAAGAAAGGTCAACACAAGAAATGGTAGAATATCATAAAAGAACACATTAGCATGTGATGTAATAAAGGATATATTTTTGAACAGCAAACATTGGAGTGAGAGCGCTCAGATAATTAACAAGAAAAGTATTCTCCAAAGGCAGTGAAAACTTGAGGAAGAAAAAGGAGGAAGGACATGAGTGCAGGAAGATAAGTTAATAATCTTTGCCTGCTTAGTATGTAAAATCCTTGGAAAAGGGATGGTGCTTTCTATATATTTTTACTAAGCCTTGTTTGGTACGCAATTGAAATATAAAAAGTATAGTTATACATTTTTGGATTTTTTAATTACTATAAAAAAGGAGAAAGGACATTCTGAACTGTAGTTCAAGTGGTGGTATTGTCAAAGGGCCAAATTTTGCCATTAGTTACATTTGTAAGGTTTGTATTGATTTCAGCAGGAGCTAAACATGAGTGCACCAGAGAGCACAAGTTAGCCTGAAGCATGTGTGATTAGTCATCTAATTTCCTATTTAGACAGCTAAATAAAAAAATCTTGATTTTCACCCCACCCCCAACATTCTGAGCATCCATGGCTTCCATTTGATTTCTCTGGGACTTAAGGAGTCTCAAGAGTTCTGAAAATCCAGGTAACTTTTAGGTCCCTAAGGCTACGTCTACATAACTGGGCTAAGGTTGGAATAAGCTACGCAATTTCAGCTAACTTAATTGTGTAGCTTAAGTTGAAATAGCTTATTTCAGCTTTTGATGTGGTCTACACAGAAGGAAGTCGAAGAAGAACACTCTTTCCTCAACTTTCCTTACTACTCATGAAGTGAGGGTTACAGGAGTTGGAGGAAGAAATTCTCCAGCTCGACATTATTTCAAAATTAAGGCTTATAGCATAGATGTGCTCTTTGTTATTTTGGAATAATGTCAGTTATTCCAAAATAACGCTGCTCTGTAGACATAGCCTAAATGTGAAATTGAGGGCTACCTTTAGGTACCCAGTTTTGGGGCTTACACTTGATTATTCTGAAACAAAGAAGTTTATTTTTCTCTGTACTCCTTAAAACAGTGGTTTTCAGCTTGTAGTCTGTGGACTCCTGGGGTCCACAAAAGATTCCCATTCCCACAGAACAGTGCTATTCAACCTGTGACCCATGGACTCCTGGAGATCCACAGACTGTATAAGATTTTGCAAATGAAAAAGGTTGAAAAACACTGCCATATTCTTCATTTTCCCTCTGCTGAATGGCTAAACCACACCATTCTATCATCAGAAGATGACAGACCGGAAGAAAACTGTAATAACAGTGCAGGTGATAGCATTATTAGAATTTTAAGTTACAACAACTGGCAAAAACGTTATGAAGAATATTTTGATATGTACTGTAGGGAAAGTTTTTTCCAGATCAGTGGATGCCTTCCATTTTGTAGACATTTAAATTACAGGTGATAAAACTAATTTTCTTTCTCATACACAGGCATCCACTAGTCTGGACATTGCTCATGGGATGAAGAAAAAAGGAAAAGCTAATTCCTGAGAAGGGAAGAAACATCAAATACAGGTAACATGAATCCCTCCAGGAGAAATGAAAATTGAATTTACTTTATTTACTTCCTTTTTGTCATTTTAATTTTTTTCTTGCTTTGTTTAGATTGTGGGCAGCCACAAAGACCATAGGCTGCATCAGCAAAGGAAGGGGTTTCATTCTTGATGGATTTAGTGAAAGAGTTTTAAATCTGATTGAAGAAAGCTTTATTCTTCTTGGTCCAGAATTTTGATGAACTGCTTGCAGAATGTACTTAGGTGTCTCTTGAGCATCTGGCTTTATTAACTGCCATGCTTGGTTGGCATGTTGGATTGTATCTGGTGATAGGCAAGCCTTAAAAAAAAACCCTCATAAAGTAAGAATAGGACATCTGATTTTCTCCACCGATCTGATATAGAATATCTTCTATTCACATCCAAGGTATGCAGCTCTATTTGTTCTGAGAGAGCTCTGTCTTTGTACATCAATAGTTAATAGTTAAAATGCCAATAGCTGTATAGTTCCTGGGTTCCAAAGGAGCAATAAAACTTGTTGTTATGCACAACAAATGGCTTCTTTAAGCATTGCTTGACATTTTGCTAATGAGTGTTTAGACTTAAAAAAATACCTAATTTCTAAGGAAAGACAAAGGACAAATCTAAAATGAAGGAGGAAGGGATGAACAAGACTAAAACCAAAGAAAAGAAAGAAGAGTCAGTTGGTAGAGAATATGAGAAACAACAATGCTCTGCATAGGCCCATGGTTCCATGTAGTCTGCATTTTCTTCCAGCCTGAATGTACGGTTAGGCCTCAATGGATTTTTCAAATGTTGCTGCAGTTAAGATGGAGGTTCTATTGCAATGCATTGAAAGTCTCTACGCCTGGAAGTAGTACAGACTGATTTGTGCTGCTTCCCAATTATCAATAAACTATTTAGTCTTGTTGTGCCCACATAAGCTTCTCTGTGAACCTTGCTCCGGTTCCACAACAACACAACACCCAGCAGATCAGCTAATGAGGCTTTTTAAGCTAAACTGCTAGTCTATACACTCTGGCTACGTCTACACTGGCCCCTCTTCCGGAAGGGGCATGTAAATTTCACTAGTCGTCGTAGGGAAATCCGCGGGGGATTTAAATATCCCCCGCGGCATTTAAATAAAAATGTCCGCCGCTTTTTTCCGGCTTTTAAAAAAGCCGGAAAAGAGCGTCTAGACTGGCCCCGATCCTCCGGAAAAGGGTGCTTTTTCCGGAGGATCGGGGCCAGTCTAGACGCTCTTTTCCGGCTTTTTTAAAAGCCGGAAAAAAGCGGCGGACATTTTTATTTAAATGCCACGGGGGATATTTAAATCCCCCGCGGATTTCCCTACGATGACTAGTGAAATTTACATGCCCCTTCCGGAAGAGGGGCCAGTGTAGACGTAGCCTCTGAGAAAAAAATTCAGGCTTTCTTTTTCTGTATGATAACTGTTTAAATGATCCGTTGGTACAGGTAGTCTAGTTTTAAAGCCTAGACTGCTGTATTGCATTGCTGAGGGATACCACTGGAAAGTTTAACAGGTTGTGCTAGGCTGCAGTGACACAGCCTGAGGGAGGCAGCAGGAATGAGAATCCTGAGGTTGCCCTAAAACGAAAGCCAGCAGGTTCCATTTACTGGAATCCAATTCTTTTGAAGTTTCTAGCAGTTTGTGAGAGGAAATGTTTACAGTCCAAAGCTGAACACTGGAAATAGTAGCAAGCTTACATCAGCTTTCTTTGAATGCAAAATAAGCAAGGCTACTGCAGCACTCTCGCGAGGGAATTCAGATTCCAAGGAAGAAATGGGGTGGGGTCTAAGATGCCTTTTTTGCTGTGAAATGAGAGAGCCAAACTCTCATGAACAATATCTAGTTTTGTGTTCATCCATGTAGGAGAAAGTCTCCTTAGTGGTACAGTCCAGAGTAGCAATGATCTAGTCTAATGTATTTTGTTTCTGGTAGTGCCCATGTAACCCAGACCCATTCACTGTTGCAATATGCACACACACACATACATCTCTCCACACACACACCTAGTGGGGTTGAGCCACATGTCGAGGTTGTTTCCAGATGTTCATCCAAACACAGTTCTTGCTTCAAAGATTTTATGGTCTTAAGTCTGAAGTAAAAAAAAAACCATACTGCCATGAAGGAAAATAGTTTTGTGTCTCATTCCTAGTTTCTGTCTCCCATGATATCAGATATTGCAGAAGTATGGTCAGACCCTGGATGTTGGAAAACACGTCTGTATCAGTGGAGATCTCTATTGTTGATTAATAAAGCACAATTATGTCAAAAGGAAGTTCTTCTGATCCTAATCAAAGGATTCTCAGTCTCCATCAGTGCTATGGAGACTCCCCTTCATAAAGGGTCATCTCTGTTGTTGTTGGGATATGAGAAAGGTTCCATTAATGTGTTTTATAATGCAATAGGAACCCATTTCTTTGTGGTTGCTCTACTTGCTGTTGATGAAACGCCTGAAAAGCCAAGACCCAGAGACTTAAAAGGCTAATCTTCCTAAGTAAAAAAATGGTGTTTGCATTATTTTTTTTATTATTTTTTTTAGTGCTTTGTGAAGCAGAGGATTTTAAAGCCATTTGCAGATTTGGAACAATTTTCGATTACAGTGGGGTTTAATTTTTTAAAGCTGATTAAGCAGTATACCTTTAAAGATGTACCTAAATGATTTTGTAGATTTATGAAGCGTCTAATGTTAGCAAAGAGATATCCAGTATCAGACCGTGCATACTCAAAAATACTTTTAACATACTAATTTCAACATTTATTTTTCCAAGATAAATTCTTGCTAAATTTTCCCTCTTTCAGGGGATTTAAAAAAAACCCCTATGTATATGTGAACAATGGATGATGCTCACTAACCATATATATGTTCATTTTTGTACACAAATTAGAATTTATGGCACTATAATTTTAAATATAACGTGTATTTATTACCATAAATAAAGGTACATCTATGCCAGAGGCGTAGCGAGGGTGTTATGCACCCGGGGGAATGGCTGAGCCCGACCTTGGGAGGAAGGGAGGAGGGAGCTTGTACCACATCTTCCCCCGCCCCCTCCATGGGACTTGGCCCCTGCATGCACTAACCCGCCGGTGGAGATGAAGGAGAGTTGGGCTGGGGGCGGAGAGGAAGCTCCAGCTGGCAGCAGCAGGTGGAGGAGGAGCAGGCAAGCCAAGAAATGAGAGTGGGAGAGGAGGGGGAGTAAATTGGCGTCCCCCTAGTGTGGCGCTCGGGGCAACTGCCCCCCTGCACCTCCCTCGCTATTTCACTGATATACACTGCAAAGCTATTTTGGTATACCAGAAGTATCCTGAAATAGCTATTCCGTGTCTATTGAAGCAGCCTGTTATTTTGATATAGATTTCAAAATAACAGGCGGCTTATTCCAACATCCCAGTAACCCTTGTTCCAAAAGGGTTAAGAGGCATTTTAGAATAGCGAATTACTTTGAAATTTGGTACTGTGTAGACACACCCTAAGAGATGAGACATAGTTCAGGAACATACTGTCTTTTTCTGTTGCATCGCATAGAACAATGTCATAACAAACTGCTAAGACTTCATGCAACATAAATTTTAAGGTTTCAGCATGAAAGAAAAATAAGCTTGTTTGTAGTATCACTAGTTATTTTCTGAAGGAAGGGTTTCTGTTATTAAACTGATAAAACAAGAAGCATTAATACATTATGAGCATATGTTCTCTTTCTGCCCCATAGAATTGTGGGTGTAACCTACTATGAATTTAGTAGAAAGCTATTTGTTCTGGACATAGTCTGCAGAGGAAACCATATTACCAAAAATAAAATTTGATATGATTTCAGAAACCAGAAATACTTTGAAGCAGTCCACCTTTACACAGGACAGTGTCCAGGATATTATTGTTTATTCTATACTTATCCATCTGTGCGAAAATATTATTAAACAAAGTGATACAAAATAATATCTCATAACTATGGTCAAATTTGCTTGCCTTTTATTAAAGTTCATAAATTTTAATGCATCATAACTAGTTGTAAGCTCATGGAAAATAATTTATACCAATGTATAGATATTAATCGTATTATATCATGATTTTGTAGCTGTTTTAGTCCTAGAATCCTCCTTTTCCCCAAGAGAATTTATAAGCTGATGTCAAAGTACCCAGTTATTAAGAATGAACTGTTAAATAATTAAACCTCTATCTTTATATGTCTGTTTAGTGTTCTTTATATTCCTGGTGGTATTAATGATGAATTTCTAATATTTGATTATTGGTGACTTAAAATTCTTATGGAATGTCTTTTAAATGTTGCCTTTACATGCCAACTAGGTGCATGCAGTATTTTATTGTCAAAATAATGTTTCAGGTAGTAAAATGGCAAGGGAATACTGACTGAGCTATTAATAAAACACACCAGCTTTTAGCTGGCAAAGCAGCCTTCTTTCCATCAAATATGTCTCAGCCTTTAATAAAGAAACTCAAGTGGTGTAGGTGAAAAATTACTTTTCTCACCCGGTCATCTGTCTGTCATGTATTATTCAGGTCACCAATGTTTGTCCTGAACTGTATCATTCTGTAGTTGTGTCAGGTATGAAATATGTTCAGTGTAATTCCATCAGACTCTGCGAAGTTGATTAGAACAGATCACCTTTCGGCATGGGCACAAGTTATCTCAGCAGATTGAGTGAAAAAGACTTATTTATCTTTGCCTTATAATAAAGAAAGAGATGAGCAAACTTATCCATTAACTCAAAAAGAATAACAAAACTGCAGTCAGTAATTCTGTTGAAAATACTATAGTACATGGGTGATTCTTTGAAAATATATACATACTTGCATTTGGAAGCATAAAATATTAAAGTAAGGCCGAGTGTGCATGTGTATGGTCTTTTAAATTATATTTTTTTCTTAAAAATGATGGAAAATAATTAAATTTGCTCTGATAAATATTTGGTATGTTCTACTGACATTGTTCTGCATTTAAAAAATTGCAAATATTGGTGAGGGTTTAAAGGAAATATAGGGAGATATAGTATTTAACAAAAGAGAAGTTAGGGTTCTAGATGGGGAAGGGAATTCTTTCCCAGACGTCTTGCTGATGGGTCTCACCCACATGTTCATAGTTGAATTGATTGCTGGATTTGGGGTGAGGTAGACATTTCCCCTCAAGTCACATTGACAGAGATGATGGGGTTTTTTTTCTTCCTTCCTCTGCTGTGTGGGGCATGTGGGTTGCATGCTGGTTTGAGATCTAAAGCAAAGATTCATTCTTTGTAACTTGAAATCTTTAAATCAAGAATTTGAAGACTTCAGTAACTACAGATGTTATGGGCATATTACAGGAGATTCCTGCAGCTCCCCTTGGCTGGAAATTGAGAACTAGAGCCAATGGGAGCTGCGAGCCTCCCTGGCTATTGACTCTTTAAGTAAACAAAGTGATGTGGGCCCGCTAGTGTCTTTCCCAAAGCAGGCCTGCAGACCGCTTTGAGAAACACTGTTTTAGAGTATTATAGGAATGTAATAGTGTAGTCGATAAACCGATTATCTGATAAATAAAAGTTTATAAGTTAATGCTATAGACTACAAATATTTCCCTCCCTCCATCCCCGGACAGGGGCTGCTGCCTCTGTATCTCCTCACAGACCAGCTCCCACCTGGCACCCAGTGCAGAGCGGCAGGGGGACTCCTCAGGAGTGCGGCTGGAGTGCACTGGCTGCCAGCCCCGCACCTGGGGACTATAAAATAGTCAAATAACCAATAAGAATTCATGAGGTTACTCAACTATTCAATTAACTAATATTTAACATCCCTAGGCTGTGTCTAGACTGGCCAGTTTTTCCAGAAAATCAGCCACTTTTCCGGAAAAACTTGCCAGCTGTCTACACTGTCCACTTGAATTTCCGCAAAAGCACTGATGATCTCATGTAAGATTGTCAGTGTTCTTGCAGAAATACTATGCTTCTCCCATTCAGGCAAAAGTCCTTTTGCACAAAACTTTTGCACAAAAGGGCCAGTGTAGACAGCTCATATTTGTTTTCCGCTAAAAAGCCCCGATCGCAAAAATGGCGATCAGGGCTTTTTTGCGGAAAAGCGTGTCTAGATTGGCACAGATGCTTTTCCGCAAAAAGTGCTTTTGCGGAAAAGCATCTGTGCCAATCTAGACGCTCTGTTCCGAAAATGCTTTTAACGGAAAACTTTTCCGTTAAAAGCATTTCCGGAAAAACATGCCAGTCTAGACGTAGCTCTAGAGTATTATACTATATTATGTCAACTATACCCCTTGTGTTCCAGTGAAATTTGTACCCAAGAGCATTCTTATTAGGAAATCTCCTCTCTGAAATAATCACCCAAACTGTCACTAAGTCTAAAAACTCGGTTCCACCTTTACTAAAAGCTCATTTCTACCAAACAACCAATTTTTGTCAGGCCTTCAGTGATAACTTAAGTCAGGGTTGTATATGTAACCATTCTGCCGGGTAGGCCCGGCAGCAACCAGGGCCAGGTTCAATATCTAGGGGTCCATCTCACACACAACCAGCTCGAGCCCCCACCCAGTAACCTGGGAAATTCACATACCCCTGGGCGCCTCTGAAAGGCAATGCAAATGAGGCTAAGCATGGAATATCGCTGAGCCTCATTTGCATACCTAATGAGTTGCCATTTTGCGGAAGAGGCTCTTGTGCTAGAAGGAACTGTCTACACTGCCCTTTCTTGCACAAGAAAAACCCTCTTGCACAATGCCGTTATTCCTGAAAATAATCAGCATAGTGGCATTGCACAAGAGGGTTTTTCTTGCACAAGAAGGGGCAGTGTAGCTAGCTCCTTTTAGCACAAGAGCCTCTTCTGCAAAAATGGCGGCTCATTAGGTATGCAAATGAGGCTTGGTGATATTCCACGCTTAGCCTCATTTGTATATCTCTGGCGCAAGATCGTGCCAGTGTAGACATAGCCTGAGTGTAGGAAAGAAACATTTAATATAACAGACAGAGAAATCATACGACATTAACTTGGGAAAATACCATAAACAGAGTTCGTAGCCCAAACATGAGATAAGCCCCCCCAGCCAAGAATCACCCGAAGTCCCAAAGTCCGACACCCCAAAAGTCTTTGTCCTTAGTCAGTGCCACCCAGAGTCCAAAAGTTCACGAGCAGGGTTTTACCTCCCAACCTTAGTGGAAATGGGGGGGTGGTGAGGATAGATAGGGGCACCTTACGTGGTCCGAGGCTAACGGCCCCACCTTTCTGTAGGGTTCTGCTGCAGTCTTTAACGCGAGCCACCCCGCCACGCTCCACCAGCTGTTTCATTCCACTCCACCAGATGCTCCACTTGTCGCCTGCCACTGCTCCTACTGGCCGTGCTGCTGGTCACCTGCCGCCGCTCCTACCGGCCGCCTGCCCGTCATTCACACCACCCACTCCGCTGGCCGCCACCGCTCCTACCGGCTGCCTGCCCGTCGCTCTCACCAGCTACTCTGTTGGCTGTTGCCGCTCATACTGGCCGCCTGCCCGTCGTTCCCACCAGCCACTCCGCTGGCCACCACCACTCCTACCTGCTGCTTCGCTGTCTGCAATGGGTTTGGCTCACAGCCAAACCAGTGATTTCAGCTCTTAGTGATTTCAACTCTTTAGCCACCACCTAGACTGGCAAAGGATTCCAGCTTCCACTGGACTAGCAAAAGACTCCTCATGGAGTCTGTCCTTAAAACAAAGGGGGGAAAGGGTCAGGTTGGGCCAGTCTTACAACTTCCACCTGGCAGGTGTGAAGCAGGCTGACTCAAGCCCTTTAACCCTTCCCCTGAGCTCAGTTCACTCAACTCTGGAAGGGGGGAGGCTTGTTCCTTGGAGACCTCTTACAATGATGGTGATGTCTCTCCTGCAAGTGCTAGTGTCATGTTTTACAGTTCCCACATTTAGGGGTAGCATGATTTGTGACCCCCACAACAGCCCCAATTTATTTACAATACACCACATTCCATTCCAACACTGATCCTCCATCAGCCCTGGCTGAATTGGATTTACATAGACATACCTCGGATTCCTTCCCCCTGCTGGCATGAGCTGTATTTACATATCAACAATTAACAGTTAATTATCTTTCAGAGCTAAACAATTGGGCTGCGTCTAGACTGGCATAATTTTGCACAAATACTTTTAACGGAAAAGTTTTTCCGTTAAAAGTATTTGTGCAAGAGAGCATCTATACTGGCATGTGCCTTCTCACAAAAGATTTGCTTTTGCGCAAAAGCATCCATGCCAGTGTAGACGCTGTCTTGCGCAAGAAAGCTCCGATGGCTATTTTAGCCATTGGACTTTCTTGCACAAGAAATTAATGTGTCTGTCTACACTGGCCCTCTTGCGCAAGAGGGCTTATCCCTGAGTGGGAGTGTCACAGTATTTGGGCAAGAACCACTGATTTTGTACATTATAAAGTCAGTGTTCTTGCGCAAATACTCGCTGCCAGTGTAGACAGGCGGCAAGATTTTGCGAAAAGCAGGTGCTTTTGCGCAAAATCATGCCAGTGTAGATGCAGCCTTGGAGTGGGCACACCGATGCCCAGGGCAGCTCTCTCCTTTTAGATGGCTGATAGCAAGCAGCAGTTCAGACCCTGCTTACATCTATGAAACAGTTAAACTTGACAATGGATTTTTTGAACATTTATACTAAGATTTGTTAATGAGTTCAGAACAAACAAAATTAAACTTATAATGCATCAAGACAACATGCTATGTTTTGTTTTAAAAAGGATATTAAACTCCCGATTTTATCCCACATTTCTTGTATTAAAATACAAGAAACGTAAGGATTATATTTTAAAGTGTTGACAATTTGTACTATTGGCATAACTGAAAATCAGTAACACTTGAACATTTCCCTTTATATTGTATTTCAGATTTCTGTTGTGTCCCTTAGCTCATTGGAAATCTTTTGGGGGGAACCATTTTTTTCTATCTTTCTCCATCCATTTATCTGTCTCTTTCTCTCTTTAACTCGATAAAGAGCTATACATTGTAAGCCTACTTAATGGATACAGTGGGTCACATTTTGCCCTCAGATACAAGGTCTAGGCTCAACTCCTATTGAATCTACAAAGATTGCAATCAATGGAAGTTTTTCACATATATTTGAGGGTGGAATTTGGCCTACTGCATTTAAAGAGATCATATAATTAGTTAATGCAGGTATAGTTTCTGCTTTAGAAGACAACAGTAAAGCACTATAGAAATGCTAAGTACAGTGTGCTTGCTGATGTTTTTCGAGATAGTGCAGAAAGAAAACACAATACACTAACAATTGGTTTAAAGACCAAGGTTGCAAGTTTTATTGAAACATAATCGCTCAAATGGCAATGTTATTCAACAGCTGTTAATCCCTACAGTAGTAAGTAACCATAAAGCCTGAGGGCACTAGGCACATGCCTCAGATTCTCTTCAGATATGATTTCTGAGTTGCAAACCATACCAATGCTAGGAAGAAATGTGCTTTATTATGGAGAGCTGTTTATCTTTGGGGCCAACTCTCAGGGAATATTGTGATATTTTGTGGTTTTTATAAAAGTGCTGGAATCCAGAGATTGAATGAGCCTTTCAGCTTTCATGGAAATCAATGAAGCAATTTTCCCTTTTGGATATAGAGAAAAGCTTGAAAACAGGAAGTAAGTGCCCCATAAAGGCTCAGAAACCAGAAGTCAAATTAAAAGAGCACCAGTTATATTTTTTATCTTATTTTTAAGATCATCTCTTTTTTTTGCATCCTGACTTGTGATTTTTGAACTCTTGGGTACAGCAGTATAGATGATAATAAAGCCCATTCTCATATTCTGAGCCTGATCCAAAGGCACTGATGTCAATTGAAAAACTTCCCATTCAGGTCACTAGTTTAGGCCCTACCTTTCCCCAACTGGTACAATGAAAGCAGGACATGACAGCCACCTCTAGCACACAGAACGTCTACTACAACAGTATCAACAAGTTGCAAAATCTACCTTGTAATCCAAGACTATATAACTAAGTTCAAGCATGCTTAAAAAGTCAGTCCAGCTACCCAATGAATAAACACCGTCCTTTCTAAATAACTGTAGGTAGCTGTACATAACCTGATGGTGAATAAGTATCTTACTACTCCTTGTGAGTAACAACTTTTTTACTTTCAGATTAATTCTGCTCTTGGAAATACCTACCCTAGAATCATAGAGGGATCATAAAGGGCATTTATTTTATACCCCTGGCACAATGCAGTGATTGTCTTGTCAGATTTGCCTTCACTTCTTGAAACTTGTGGTAGCAAGCTGGACAGTACCAGGACCATATTCATGTACTTGGGACACTAGTTAAGGGTCTCTCTTTATTCAGCTGGCAGGGCAACAATTTGATGAGAAACACAGGATGCTTTGCTGATTTAAATAATTAAAATGTTTCAAACTCCTAGTCTTTCATCCTTGGCAAACAGCGTTGGAGCAAGCTGATCCTGGTCTCTATGGCTGTGTCCAGACTCGGGTTTTTTCGAAAAAAGTAGCCTTTTTTCAAAAAAACTTCACCTGCGTCTAGACTACAGCCACGTTCTTTCAAAATTAAATTGAAAGAACGCGGCTTTTCTTTCGACGGCGGTAAACCTCATTTCACGAGGAAGAACGCCTTTTTTCGAAAGTGCTCTTTCGAAAAAAGGTGTTCTTGAATGCCAACAGGGCTTTTTAGAAAGAGAGCATCCAGACTCACTCGCTGCTTTCTTTCGAAAAAGCAACTTGCTTTTTCGAAAGTTCCGCTTGCAGTCTAGACGCTCTTTTTCGAAAGAGGCTTTTTTGAAAGTATCTTTTGAAAAAGCCTCTTTCGAAAGAGGCTTGCAGTCTAGACATAGCCTATGTCAGTTAAACCACATTTGGACGCTTCAAATCCCTGCTGCTCATTTACCCACTCTGTGTCACTGACTAGATTCTGTAGCTGTAGATCTGCCCTTCTCCCTCCCTGCCCCCCCCCAAAAAAAGGAACTGGGAATTGTGAAGCCTATAAACTAACACTATTTGTTAAATCTTGGTGATAATTCTCAGGCAGTATGAATTGTCTCAATTCATCCTTCAGTATGGTGGAACAAGCTATTCTCTGTTCACTGCCTGGCCATTTTGTGGGACCATTTTGAGTGCTACATTAGCGGGGTCTCAGCAGGGTCTTGTATGAAACTGTTTTACTACCAGTACAGCTGTGCCATTGCTGACTGCTTTAGGAAAACCAGGTGCCCATTTTCCTAGTGTAGACGGACTTCAGTGGTTACAAGTGGTATTCAGAACACACACTAGAGTGGGTGGTCAGTAGTTCACTTTTAGTGTAGAAAAATAGCTGAAGAGAAATTGCTGGTCACACCGGACAGGGAATCTATGGTTGAAATCACACTGTTGGAATAAAGCTATAATGATGATTTTTAAATAATATTTGAGAACCATTTTTTAACATAGTTGTTGCTAGCATGAGTAAAGCTTTTGTGTTGTCTAAGCCTACAGTAAAGACATTTTCATGGATTCTGAAAGCAGCACTGAATTGATCAAGCATTATGCAAAGAATAAATTTAGCTGGTAGAGTCTATTCCAGAATGAATGAGAGAATCATATGACAGGTTTAAACCATGTTAGCCTGAATCCTCTAGAACTGTGTTTAAAAACTGTTCAATAAAATCATTTCCCTGCACCCTGTGGAGGGAAACTTAGTGTGATGATGCTGCTAGTTCAGAATAATGTATATGAGCTTAATAGGTCAATATAAAACAATTAGTTTGCTCCTATCAGCCTGCTGTTCTTATAGCTAGGTCAGATATGTGTAATTTAAGTGTGGAGGAAGAGAAGCCAATTTACAAATGATTTTCCTATCATTTAACCATGCTGATTTCTTAATTTAAAATACATCTACCTAGTGACAATACTGTGTGGATCCCTGTGATTCTGCCAGATATGACAGTATGCTGTTAAAGGCTAGTCATCTTTAAAAAGAGTTCAGCTCTGAAACAAACATGACTCAACATTTAGCTTCAAACAGAATTAGAATGAAGTTAAACTGTTATCAAAGATGATATGAAGTTTGCCTTGTCATGCAATGAAAGACACAGTATGTGTTTCAGCAAGCAAGCTTGAAGAAAACATTTTGAAAATCAAAGTGCTTATTAAATTGTGTGTATTGATTTTATCACTAGGTAATTATAATAAAATATGTTTTTGTGATACTGTAAATATGTGTATATTTTTACCTAGCTGATGTTTGACTAAAATTACACAAAGCATATTATAATATAGATGACTGATAGCACTACCATTCAAGAGGCTAGAATTAAATGCCGATGTAAATTTTCATTGTAAACCTCTTTTTTCTAGCTTTAAATTTTTTTGAGAGAGAGTTGCTTAATGTAATAACTCCTAGCCAAGGAAAAAATATTTACAACATTGTAAGAGGAGGTTATTTAACTAGTATTTTATTCTCAACTTAAATATTTTATTCCAATATTTTTACAACTTTGGAAGAGTAAGTTATTTAATTAGTATTTTATTCTGAACTAAAATAATTCTTAAGTACCTTTGACATATTTGCAGTAGCTTGATAAGAATCAACCAATGTCTACTGCAGTCAATGAAAATCCTTTCATTGGGATGCATGGGCTTTAGTCAAGCTGAACAGTTAGGCTTTGTCTACACTGGCGCAATCTTGCGCCAGAAATATACAAATGAGGCTAAGCGTGGAATATCGCCGAGCCTCATTTGCATATCTAATGAGCTGCCATTTTTGCGGAAGAGGCTTTTGTGCAAGAAGGGGCAGTGTAGACGTTCCTCCTTGCACAAGAGCCTCTTCTGCAAAAATGGCAGCTCATTAGATATGCAAATGAGGCTCGGCGATATTCCACGCTTAGCCTCATTTGCATATTTCTGGCACAAATTCGCGCCAGTGTAGACATAGCCTTACTGTATTGTTACCCACTTTTAATTTGAGCTAGTCAAAACTTTGGAGTCTCCTAGGTTCTTCCAGTTAAAAAGAAACACTGGTGATAGTCAGTCATTTCTTTGATTAAATGTTGTTTATTTACAAAAAAATGTACAAAAACCTGTTTCCATGAAAACAGTGGAAAACAAACAGAAGGAGAAAGTTCCTATAGCCACTTTTCTAACCAGCCAGAGATTTCCATACACTCCCGCAATGGGGAAGGGTGTGCACTTCCCCTGAATTTCCCCAATACCTCCTCTATTGTCAACTAGTTTAGCACTTTGTTGCCCAAGTGATTTGTTTTGGCTGGTGTTAGGTTATAAATTACTTTAATGCCATGGCAATGAAATGTTATTCTTATTGACTTTCTCTCACTCTTTCAGCTTGTCCTTTGGTAGTTCACCATGTGTCATCTCTCTTTCTCATATGGTCCAAAAGAATTTCATGAAACCCCTGCATGTAAAACCTCTTAGGCCACATGATTCTGCTTCTACTCATCTTTTCCATGTTGCCTAAGTTTTAGGAGCTACTGCTGTTCTCTCAGCCACCTGATTGCAATGGTGGCTTTACATTTATTTTGAATGCAAGGAGGTGGCTACACATGACCCACAATGTTTAACTCAATCCGTAATAGTATACTTTGCCTGTTATATTGGATACTGTGTATAAAATGAATGGCAATGCTGCAGCCATTTTCAGCTATACGCTGTCACAAGACTGGACATCATAAGAGTGAAAACATTCTCTGAAGAGCAATGCGCAGGTCAAATTTTGATCCTGTTTCAAAAATCCATTTCAATAGTGGTAAATGTATTTTGTTGCAGCATATTGAACCTTAAACATTTCAGAACAAAACAGCTGGCGGTACTCATCTTGTTGAAAGAGCATAATTTCAAGGAAAAGGCTGCAAGCTGGAATGGGGAGATCCTGCTGCTCCCACAGGAAATGGTCTAACAAAATGTGAGTGACAGCACAGTCATCGTTATGTTTTCATGTTTAAAATGAGAGAAATACCACATGGAAAATTCACCTAATTAGCTATGATAAAATGAAAAACCATATTTAAGGAAGTACAAGTACATGTGGCATCTGAAAATGAGAGTAGAACATACTTTGTTTAACATGTACAATAAAAGCCTGCTCTAGTACAGTACAATGAACTTGAACGATGTCAAAGGACACTGAAAGCAATTAGTTGGTCTCAGGATCAATAGCTTCAATGAGACTTCAACAGGATGAGTTAAATCTGGAGTGTTCTACTTAGTGTTCTGCTAAGTGTTCTGCTTAAGTGTTATTTTAGATATGTGCATCCAGCTATATGTCTTGATTGGACACACTTGAATTTGCTTTTTATGAGGTATGCCAATGACCAGTTTGCAGATTTGTTTTGTATTATCAGAAATGTTTCAATAGCATTTAATAGAAAATGATACTGTGGACTCATAACTCATAAGCAAATTCTCATTGTTAGTTGGGAGTTTATAGTTCTTGATGGAATTAAAAAAAGAAACGACTTGGTCCCATCGGGCCACAAAAATTTGTTGTTGCTGCTGCTGTTTTTGTTGTTTTAAAGTGATAGTACGGTAGCTTGGGTTTTGTGCCAAGCATACTTTAAAACAGAGATGGGCAATTAGCGAACAACGGACTGGACATGGTTCACCAGGGTTAGCTACTGGCAGGCCACCAGATGCTTTATATATCTGCACATCCTCAGGTACGGCCTCTTGCAGCCCCTGTTGGCCACAGGTCACTGTTTTCAATCAATGGGAACTGCAGGAAGTGGTAGTCTTGCTCACACCTCTTCCTGCATCGCCTAGTGGCTAGGAACAAAGCTCTTCAGCCAACAAGAGTTGGAAGCAGCCATAGCTGTGGGCGTACAGGTAAATAATGCATCTGGCAGCCCTTTAGGGACTAACCCTGGTGAACCACATTGTGTATTGCCCAATCCGCTTTAAATGCTATTTCGTAGTTTGTTGTAGAGTAATAGTTCTTTGTTACCTAATTTTTTAAAGAGAAACATACATAATTTAAAAATCCAACCATTCAACACAAAATGCAAGTGAAACTCAGAACACTGTTTCATTATGCTAGAAGGAAAATTTCATCAGGAACCAAGTCACATCTGAACTTCTTCAATCCATAAAAACAAGTTTAAATTACCTGTGAGGCTATTCAGAGCAGATGAACTGTTATGTGTAATTCTTACTTCTCATACTGTAAAAAAATACACAGTATTTCATTAATGGTTTCTAATTTTATGTCCTTTTTGCAACTTTCCCTTCTATTATTTTGCATACGTGTGTATATGTGTGTGCGTGCCAGTGTGTGAATATTTATTGCATTTTTTCAATAATAGTGATGAAGTGTTAGGTGCCAATGCCTCAGTGTTTGTCTATTTAAAAGTAATGTCGCTAATGTAGCCCACTGTATCAAGTTTACTTGGAAGAGGTGTTTTTAAGGCAATTTCACAATCTTCTATTTCCGCTTCCCCTATCCTGATCCAATGTATATATTTTCAGAACTGATGTTGCTCAGTTGTATATATAGTAATGCTAAACTGAAACAAGATATGTACATAATATAGTTATAAAAATGCTTGTTCGGTACATAGTGCTGTTATTGATTCCCTAACTGTATGTATGGGTTTCCAGTGTTACAGTTGTATAAGATCGTTTCAGTGAGTCCCATTTTCACTTCATAAATTAAGGCTGACCTAGGTCAACTTTGTTATGCTTATTTTTCCCCCCACAAAGTACTTCCTTTTTAGTTTTATGTAAACTTTCTCTTGAAACTGTTACTCTTCTTTTGCATTTCTTATTCCTTTTGAAAGATTCACCCTCTGTCACATAACTAGAAACATACCCACAATGTGTGAATTTTCTTGCATGGTTCATATGTTTTTACAAAGAGCCATATCTCAAATTCAGTAAACTTCTGATACAGGGCCTGTTACATAGAAAATGTGCCCCATCCACAAACAGGCCAGCAAGGGCCAATTATGAATCTGCAAGGAGGAAGAAGCAAAAGGAGAAATTGAAGGGATGCCAGCTATGGACAGGAAGTTCTTCATCATTAACCCTACGGGAAATAATCAGCAAACACTCCCACGATGGATGTTTTACTTTCTTTTGCTTAGAAAACCGAGCTTGGGTTGGAGTACTAAAATTTGTTCTGCAAAAATGTTTGTGAAAAATAGTCCAGTTTTTTTCAGCTAATAATTCTGAAATCTAAATACTGGCTCTTCTTTGGGAGGCTATTTGAACCAAGAGCCATACTAAAGCAATGAGGAGTTCTTGGAGTTATGATCTTACTACTTTGGGAAACTGGACTGTATTGGAGTTGAAGCCAGTGAATTAGAATAGATCCTATAATTTGTTATGCATTTTTTCTTTTTGCATAGCTGGAGAATTTCACACTCTACTTTTTTTCTTTAACTTTTTCTGAAGGAAGCCATATGTATATACTTTTTCTTTACACAGTATCTGAAGGAGACATTACTTTATCTATGTTTGAGTCTTGAAGAACTGGATCATTTTAATTTTTTTGTCTTAATAATAAATCCCAACAAAACAGTGTTTAAACCTCACTCTGTTTCTTTTTTCTCACAGTGGAGAACCAGAAACAACTATTAGCTCTCTATGTTAAAATTGTACAATCATTAGACTACCCTTGCACATGGGCAATAATGTACAATAAGTTCTGCAGAATACACTGAGAGTTCAGTGAATTTTTGAGATCATGGACTGTGTAGCTCAAAGAATTCCTGCTACACAGTCTATAGTCATTTTTTTTATTCAATCCTCCAACAAAGCAAATTCTATTTGCCTTTCAAGGGCCTGCATTTTAAAGAATGAGTTCCTAAAATTAGGCAACTAAACAAGAAGCCTGGTTTTCAATAGGAATTTGTGAGTAATCAGCATTTATGACTATCTGATGCCTCTGTGTGTACTTGGGAATACTAACTTTAGACATGTATGCATTTAGTTTTCATAGCTTTATATTAATCCTACTGGCCTCTAGTCTGGTACAACTGAACACTACACTCTTGTTACAGTCAGTATGCAAGCAAAATTCTCAATGAAATCACTGAGAGTTTTACTCCATTAGAACTGTACCCAAATTTTAAAATGTAGAAAGTGGCAGGGAGAATTCAGGATTCTGTCTAGTAGGTCCCAGTGGCTGAAAAATACTACACTTGTCACATGAGTCAATCACACTTTCAAACTGATTAGTAATACACCATAGTGTGTGCTGCAAACAACCTCAGTGTTACCAAACCTTGAGTAGACTTTTGGTAACAATTTTCAGTGTAATATTATCAAACCTTAAAAAACAAAACAAGTTTATTATGTGATAAGGTAGAGGAAAAGTTATAATTGGAAGAGTTAAAGACAGAATGCTCATATTATCTTAGATTTTCAGGCTTTTATTAAGTTTTCTCACTATGCAAATATTACTTATACTTTGTATTAACTGGCAAATTTTCACAAAATAAAAGAGTTGACAGACTAAAATAGATTGAAGCATCTGTAAAAGCAGCTGTTTCTGTTGTCAGATATATTAGAGATCAGGATACAGAGGGTTTCATACAGAATATATATACTTTTAACCATGTATACTATTGATTCCTTGAACTATAGAAGTATGTGTACTACAGTTAAAGAGCTGTATGCATTTTAAAAAAACTTATGTTTGTAAGTTTGAGCGGAGTATAATAGTATATAACAGAAGTAGCCTAATAATAGGAAGTCTTGCAGTAGAGTTCTCAGTATTTGACTTCATCTTTAATTGAATAGGATATTTTATAGGTAGGAAATTAATGCCATTTATGCTCTTGGAAAGCTGAAATTGTTACACAAGGATTCATTATCAGAATAAGTGATGTGCAGGGGGTGGATTGCCATGAAGCCTTTTTTTCTGAGTATGCATTGAATCACTGACAAGTGAGAGAAGGTCCAAGCTGATGTAGCACCTAGACAAGCTGAATCTTTCTAATGTGATCTCTTGTGTTTTGTTTCAAAGCCTCTGGTGAGTAAAATATTTCCCACCCATATTATTGTACTCTGGGAGTGGTCTGTAGGGCAGTCTTTATTTGTGCTTTTTTTTGTGAGTCAAATCTATATAAGATGTATCAGTGTCTTGCTTATTTCAAAGGAACCTTTATTAGAAACAGTTGAATAAAAATGTATTACCAAATCTGTTCATAATTCAAACATAGCAAGTCATTAAAATATTAATGGGAAACTGTATTTTAGTTTAGTAGGTGTAAAATATTCCATTATTACAAACTGACTCCAACATTTCTTGGATTTGTGCTTAAAACTCAAAATTCCTCCATATGTAAGATGTTTAATGCTCTAACAACATATATTAGTATATAATTAAGCTTCCTATAAGGATTGATATATTTTCTCCATTTCTTGATAATTTTATCCTTTTACAAAACTTATTTTCCAAATAAGTCAAATTATGCAAAAAACCAACAACATGTTGCTTCTGGATCTATTAATTACATTCAAATAGAAAAAAATATTTTCTATTGAAATTAGATAATGTCAGATGCCATAATAGTTGAGCTTCACTTTAAATAATTGACTTTACTGGGTAAAATGCTTGCTTTCAGATAATACTGTTACTTCTGAAAATTTAGTTGTACTGTATACTGATCTTTAAAAGGAGAGAGGTGTCTTACAGAATAGAATTTGCTTAGAAAAAGAATCTGTGGTTTAGTCTGCATATCATAATAGATAATTTACCTTGCAGTTACTAGACTGTCTTTAGCTCAAAGAAATAATTACTGATTAAATCATTTTGCTATCCTCCAGAGACCTGATGAATACACAGACACATACAAAATCATAGTTACATGGAAGTGTAGTATGGAAAGTGAATTTCCAAAAGAATGATTATATTATTTGATCAAGCATTCTTTTCAAGTATGCTTTTATAATGTAATCTTTTTGTGCTAGGGTGTTTGCATGTGACTTATAGTGGCCTGTGCCTTGAAGTTAGCTTATTTATACTGTGTGTTATATTTCTGTGTTATATTAGTACACTGGCATCTCTGGAGTTAACAGTAATGTTCAGTTAAATAGTGGCCCTACTTATCATAGAACTAATAAATAATTCAGGTTTTCATTGCAAATAAGCATGCTATAGATCAACATATTTACCATTGTGGACCACATATGCAGCTCCCTGTATGCTATATGGGCCACATGCATGCAATATATATCTACTCAGAGGATGTCACATGAGCCACAGCTGTGTGTTGATTGGGCCACAGGTGATTCTGAGGCTGTGGGTTGAGAACCACACTGTTACAAATTAAGACATTTATTTAAATGAAAATATATTCCTGTGAGATTGATTCACTTCATTACCAGAATAGATCAGCATGAAGTGAGTAACTACCAAACGTGAAACACAATATGACCCAAATATTGGCAGGAGTAGAAGTAGCAAGTTCACCAAGGTACTTTTTGTGCATACCTAAATTTCAGCACCCAGGTTGCCCCATTAAAATTGATAACTCCAGTATTACTAGCAAAATATTTGGAAGGGGAGGGGGAGATTTAAAACCTTTGCCTCACTGAAACCCAGCAGTGAAACTTCTGAGATAGCTGGCCCTCTAATTTTTGAGGACATCCAGAATACTTCTGACAATGCTTATGCACTGATAGATAAAACACTCCCTGAAAAAGCAAAAAAAAAAAAATGACAATGGCAGAACACAAGAAACTGGAAACCCAGAGTCCAAACAGATCCTCTTTGACAGCCAAACAGTCATTGTAAAGGGATTTTTGGGAAATGGGAAGAAGAAAATGGTTGTGTGGTCAGAAAGCCATTGAGATTGAGAGATGGTAGTTATTGACAGAGATCCAACAAGTGACAGAATAATCATCTCATTTATCAAGGCAGGGGATTAGGTCAGCTACTCTGATTTTCAACCTAGTGGGTCTCTATTTAGCTTGTCTTTTCACAATGTATTGGAAATGGGCTGTAACCAAACCCTGTGTTCAAACATCCCTGGGTTATTGAGGTAGCCTGTCTGTACTGTGTCCAGAAAGCTTGCTGGTGATCTTTATTCAATTTTTCTGCCTCTAACAGGGGAAGCAATTCCAAAGTCTTTTTACTGTTTCAGAGGTGGTGTTTTTTATTATTATTATTTTTTATTGTGCCTTCAGGCAGAATTTTCCTAAGATTGTAAGTCCAGTCTATTCAAGTGGCTGATTGACTGCAGGGCCCAGAGGTTGAGGAATTTCTGGCAGCAAGTCAGCTTGCAGCAATAAAAGCTATTTTCTTCCAGCACCATCAGCTCCCATTATAATGGACACCACAAAGGCCCAAAAAGATAAAATCAGCTGCAGAAAGTGTTCACACTTCTCCCTCCCTTTGGAAGCTAATATTGCAGATACCTTTTTTGCCAACTCCGTGTTCAGAAACTGCTGAATCTGGGATTGGGACATTATCCTTTCTCTCTCTCTCTCTCTTTCTGCTTTATATTACAATTGATGAAACCCTGTAATGCTGGATAAAGAGAAGAGAGCAGAGTTACCATATTAAAATATTGGGCTACTATTGTGGGCTAGAGATGAGCAGCTCATACTCAAAGAAACAATTAAAAGCCCAAGAGCAAACTCTAGGATGTCAGTCCCCATCAAGGAGATCATTCATGTCCAATGAACTCTCATGGTAAAATGGAATTGTGGAGTTTGTGTATTCTATTTTCCCATATGAAAGAAAAGTGCATTTCAGAAGAGTAGACAGGAAGGACTTAAAATATTTTCAGGTCAGCAATGATATCCCACTTAATATGAAATATTTGTTCAGTTCCTCAGATTAGAATTGGAAGCAGATATTTAAAGCAGATATTTCCCAAAATGTACTCCAGTGAATCAATAAGGGTATGTCTACACTAGCCCCCTAGATCGATCTAGGGAGTCTAATGAGGGTGACCAAAATGGCAAATGAAGCGCGGGATTTAAATATCCCGTGCTTGATTTGCATGTTCCCAGCCGGTCGCCATTTTAGAAATTGACTAGCCTGAAGTAACTGCTCGCATGTACATGTGGCAGTGAAACGGGAGTCTGAAATAAAGCCCTAACTCGAATTAGCTGGTATTCCTCCTGCAATGAGGATTACCAGCTAATTCAAGTTAGAGCTTTATTTCCGAATCTGTTTCACTGCCATGCTTAAATCCTGCGCTTCATTAGCAATTTAGTTGGCCCTCGTTAGCCTCCATAGATCAATCTAGGGGGCTAGTATAGACATACCCTGAGAGAAAATAATTTGAGACCCAATAAAATATCTTTGTATGTAAAGATTTTTCTGAAGTGTTTAGGTTACCAGCTAAGGGAGATATAGTAAGGTCTATAACACCCCAGAATAAACATAGCATTGACAGGGTTTGGGGAAATAACAATTAATTTGGCATGACATCCTATCTGTGGGATGTTTAAATAGAAAACCTGTGTTGACTATGAAGAGAATCTTTAAAAGGAGAAAGGAGTTTTTACAAGGCGAGTTGTGATAATTCTTGGTGGCAACTTGTAAGGATATCCATTTCTTTCTGCCTTGAATATTAGAGTTAAAACGGATTACAATTTTTGGCAAAATATTCCTTTGATACATTTTCCTCATGTTCACATGGCATGGTGGCTTAGAGAAGCAATTGGTGTATCTTACCAGTCTTCTTTAAAGGTATTAAGAAACTTTCAGCAAAATTATCTTTGAAAATTAATTATAAACTTATTTGTATTGTGGTAATGTGTATAGACCATGATATTCCATTGTGCTAGACTTTTTGTCCATGTATATTAACAAAAGACAGAGCTTACAATCTACAGAAAGAAAGGAATCTCACCTTTTGACTTCTTAGTTTTTGGAAGATATCATATTTTACAGTTTAGGTTTCCAGTGACTGTTCAAGGGATGTCAATCTCATAAAGAAGGAAATTTAGGTTATGCTTAATATTTTGTAGCCTGTTTGGCTATCTCAATACATGTAGAAGGAACAGCCTCTTTCATCTGTCAGATGAAACTTTTACAAGTCTGCTCAGACTAATGAGTTGGTTGTGACACTAATGATAATAAAAGTATGTATCTAGTGTTTGCATAAGTAGATGTGGCATCCACTGATTTAGTGGGATCCATACCTATTTACGACAGGGTGGTTTTGGTCTTTTCTGTAAAGAATCATTGTTGAATAAAGAAGTGAGACATTCTAATTGCTAGTTTTATCCAAAATTGAGCATGTTGGAGGCCCAAGATATTACCAGTAGAAAGAAACTTCCATTGAGGAATAAAATTAATATTTTTCTGATGATCAGAAAAGCAGTTTCTTGGGGCTATCTACAAGTGCTAGGAATTGGATGCGTCTCAGGCCCTGGAAAGAACTGTGTGCTTTTGCATTGGTTTCATACCTTCCACAATGGTCATCTGATAATTTTTTGCAAGGCATTGTTTTCTCTAAGGTTCCAGTTATGATCTCCAATCAGTCAAAATTAAACTGTCCCTTATTCTCCCTTAAAGGAGAACAGAGCTTTTAAAGCATCAGTGGGATCACAGTTTAGGAGCAAAGCCGAGATAGTGGCAATAATAATGGTCACTTCTAAAGACTGAAGAGGTAAGGCACAAAGGAAATTTAAATACCCAATTTCTGTGGATCCTAACTGACCATTTATCCCCTTAAATCTAATAATAATGAGATGATCTTTGTTCACTTACCGTTTATCTGCATTCGGAATTTCACTGTTGCATATTAAAGGGATAGTATGGGTTGTAAAGATTTGATTATTTCCTTATCTCTTACAAATAAAAAAAAAGTGATTGTACAAATTTGGTAGCACCTGTTGGCCACAACCAGTGATCAGAATACTACACATGACACAAACACATAGCAAAAAGAGGGTACCTCTCCTGAGGAGTCTTCAAACTTAAGTATAACATGACAAATAAAGGTGGATGCAACAGGGTGCACAAGGTAATAATGAAGTATTGCTGAACAATGTAATCTACAGTGGTTCCCTACTGTAACTGCCTAAACTTTCTCCATTTAGGATTAATATATGATGTTCAGTGGTATAGGATAAAGTATAGGCATGTAGTGAGGCAGAGTGGCCACCCACTGACCCTAAAGGGGATGAGCCTCTCCCAGAACCCAGGTGGGCATAGTCCGGCCCAGCATATCACCTGACCAATATCAGGATGTGGGGCTACAACTATAAAAGGCCAGCCTGAGAGGCCAGTCAGCCCCCAGCTGATAGTAGAACCAGATGCTTACCCTGCGCTCTCAATCTAGGAGGTGGAGTTAGACCTGAAAGAGGTGGAAGACTGGCCTGAACTGCTGGGCCCAGAGGTAGATTACAGCCCAGAAGTTCCAGCCCTGCAACAACCAGAAGACCTGCACTGGAGACAGGTATGTGCCAAGGGAGATAATGGAAGGAGCCCAGGGATAGCCAACAGTTTGCCTGAGCCAGAGCTGGAGTCAGCATGTTGTGGTCAGGATCCCTGCTGACTCAGCAGCAGACAGCTCTGCTGCTGTTAGGGCCCTAGACTGGGTTGCAGTGGAGTGGGTAGGCCTTCATCCTCCCCCTGCCACCTAATCCCTGGGTTTCAGTCTCTACCCTCAGCTGTTCCAGGCCAACTGCCTGGGTTTGTCTGACCCACACCTGAGCAAGGAGATAGGAATGTTTGCTCTAATTGGACTATTGATTGTTTGTTGCTGCCCTGCCCTGACCCAGGGCTTGGGCTTCAGAAATGCTTGTTTCATACCCCACCCTGATCCAGGGCCTGGACCTGTCTCTTTGAACTGTTGGTTTGACTTGATCCTCAGCCTGAGCCCCCGGACATAGTGACTGTGACTATGCACTGACCTGAGGCCAAATCCCAGCACAGCTTATTCCCCAAAAGAACTGAGGTGGGGTACAGTCAGGCAGAGTGGCTGCCTTGAGGGGGAGGAGCCCTGGTGGGCTACAAGGCACAAAAACTATTTAAAACATTCAATATTTTACAGTGAATGTACATATGTAGAATCAAAACGGACCCCTGATCTACCCACCCTGCACCTTTCCAGTCCCTGTGTCCTTCACTACACCAACACTCATCCTCCCCATTCTCTCCTCACAGCTTCATTCCCACGTATTTTTCAGCTCTGCACCAAAAATGTAATAAGATGCTGAAAATATTGAGCAGCTATGTGTCAGGAACCCAGCAACTTGCTTTCCTTTGATTATACTCATCTTCGTCATTCGGGTAACATGATTATATCCTATCCTTAATTTTTCCTCTATTTAAAAAATCCTAATGTACTCAACTTGCACTTCTAAAGAAATATGTGAATATGTATGTGGATTTTAGAGCATTTTAATATATTGCTCTTAAACCTGAAATTTTAGTCTGAGGGTAAAATTTCCAAAAGGAGTCCCTGCTAAAATGCAGGCAGAGAGCAAGGAAGTGGCCAAGACATTCTATGAAAACTTCCAAAGCTTGGGCTCCAACTCTGTGCGTGAATACAGCTCAGGTTCAAAGACTACAGTAATTAAGTCATCTAATTACTCTGATAGTCAAAAGCTTCAGAGGGATAGCCGAGTTAGTCTGTAACAATACAAACTTAAAAAACAACAAATAGTCTAATAGCGCCTTAAAGACTAACAAAACATGTGGATGGTATCATGAGCTTTCATGGGCACAACCCACCTCTTCAGATGACAGGAGCGTTGGAAGTCCAGATCCAAGAATAAATAAGGGAGAGGGAGGAATGGAGAGGAGGAAGAAAAAAAAACAGTGAGTAGATAAGCTTCAGAGAAATAATAAGTTAGTCTGTAACAGGAAAAACTTAAAAAAACAACAAATAGATTTAGAGGAATAAGTAAGTTAGTCTGTAACAGCGAAGGTAAATTCATGGGAGTTTTACCATTGACTTCAATGGTGCCAGAGTTTCACCCCCAGAAAGACTGTCTGCTCTTTGAGGCAGGGGCTCCCATTTTGTGCTGTTTCTACAATATGTAGCACTATGGGGTCTTGTCCATAACTGACATACAGTTGCTACAATACAAGCAGTAGTAATTGATTCTGACTTTATACATAAGCCGTTTCTGATTCCATATGATGGATGGAACTGATTCTGATAGAAATGTGCCGATTGAAAAAATACATTTTAACCAATTTTATTAGTTTCAAACTAAATGGTAAAAGTTAAAGAAATAATAATAAAAAAGTCAATTTTCTTATCCTTTTCATGCACACATAAAAGGAAATCTCATTTGTCCAGAGTACATGACAGCTCAGCCTCAAATGTACTGAATAATGTACAACAATTTAGTTAATTCTCATTAAGCCTTAACAATTTAATGAAGGCTTGGAAATCCCATCATTTGAGATTATATTGTTTTTCCCTTCAGTGAGTGCACCCTGTTCATTAATGATTTTATTCTTTCTGTTGTGCTGCTGTTAGTGTGTCTAGATTGGAGGTGGGCAAATACTGGGTCCCTGGCCAGATCTGGTCCACCAGGGTTATCACCAGCCAAAGGGAGCTGCAATTGCCAATACAGGGAGGTGCAGAGAAATATAGCAGTGGTAATCTGGCAGGGGCTAATCCTGATGAACTGCCACCATTTTATTACCCAACCGTAGTCTAGATGGGGCAAATCTACAGCATACAGTTTTCAGATTTTGTATTTATTATAGGTTAAAGCTTTTTATTGTAAAAGAAAAAATACAATATTTATGTTAATTAATTCAGGACATAATATTAATATCTCATTTTAAATATGCATTACAAATGCAGGAATATTAAATTACATGTATGCACACAATATAAAATAGCATATGATCCTAAATTGGTATCTTCTCTCATACAATTTTAGAGTCAGATTATACAACCATTATGCATTCAAATAGTCCTATGATTTCTATGGGAGAACTCAAGTGAGTATTACTCACATCAGTAGAAGCTATAGATTTTTTTTCAGTCACATGCACAACTTTTTAGCTCTTTCCTGATTTTTAATAGGATTCTAGTTTCTATTTGTGTATTTATAACAACAGGCCTTATGACCAGATTGTGATCTCTTTTGAACTCCTGTGAATCAATAATAATTGAACTGGAGTACTGATGTAAGTCCCTGCAGTATCTCTGAAGTGTAATAGAGATCAGGATCCAGCCCTTCATGTGTTTCTATGTTGTAAGAGTCAGGTTTTCTGATTAGAATCAAGAATTCTGCTAAACTGTTTCTGCTAGAAAATATGAGCTCAGTTAATTCATGGGTTACATAACAGAAAGTTCTTTAGGCCTCTTTAAATATATTCAGTATGCAGCTAATTAAATAGGGGGAAGAGAAAGATGATAGCCATTTTGAATTGTTGTATAAATCACTGTCAATTTTGCTCAAAATAAGTTGAGGAGTTTTCTAGTGATAATAGTTCTTAAAAGCTTATTGTGGATGAGGCAGGTAGAACCAATATTCCAAAATGTTGTCGAAACAGAGGTAAATATAGAATGATGGCAGTAGGCAAATAACTGCAGTCAGTGGATATGCAGCCATTTTTTATAAAGTAGTCTACAAATTCTTTTTGTCTGTGTTTGGAAAAGTGGGCTATAGAATGTACAAATGAATGTGTAAATGAAATTAGACACCCTACTAATTAAAGTGGGGGAAAGAGGAAGAAAATTATTCTGGGCACACTTCAGTCTCAAATATAGAGTGAAAATTATAATTAAAATGATAGTCTATTGTTGCCATAATTTTTTTGATGATGATGATGAATGAAGATTAAGTGGGAAAGCATGGTTAATCTGAAAACCTGCTGATTGTTTTAAGGTTTGTCTATAGAGGCACTTAGTGCATGGGGTTCACTAGACTGTCACATACTAAGGCTATGTCTACACTACAGAGTTTTTTTTTTTTGAAAAACAGGCGTTTTTCCAAAAAAACTTTACTTACATCCACACTGCAATCATGTTCTTTCAGAAAAAAATGGAAGAACAGAGGGGTTTTTCCGACATTGGTAAACCTCTTTCTATGAGGAAGAAGCCTTTTTCCAAAAGAGCTCTTTCAGGAAAAAGGCATGTGTGGATAGGGAAGAGGGAGTTCTTTCGAAAGAAGAGGAAAAAGCACAGGTGCCTGGTGGCCACTCCGTCCATAGTAATCACATCTTAAATATGAAATAGCATCCATTCAGAATGGACGCTATCTTTTGAAAAAGCAGATAGCTTTTTCGATGCACTTTGGCAGTGTGGACTCTCTTTTGAAAGAAGTTTTTTTGGTAGAACTCTTCCAGAAAAGTGTCTTCCTAAAGAAGCCTGTGGTCTAGACGTAGCCTAAGTGACTATGTGGAACCTGTTGATGCACAAGAATAACACAGTCTGTTATTTTACTATGCTCATCACCATCTTGCACTCCTTCCGGGTAGTACACTAAAAAATTATTATCATCTATCATGTGTTGTGTGTTCTATCAATTTCCCCCCAGGAGGAGAAAGGTGCACACCAAATGTTTTGTTTTGGATGGTATTTTGTTTATTTTTGTGTGTTAACTTATATGGTTACTCATGGCCAAGATGGAGTCTGGAATGCAGTAGAGAAGATTCTTTCTGCCCCAAGAGAACCTGTTCCACACCCCCCTGCCCCCGCAGGTAAATATACACACATAAGAAGAGTACAATTAACATAGGAAAGGGAAATATTTATTTATAGAGGGATGAATAGAGAAAAACAACAAGAGATGAGACAGGGAGCAGTAAAGCAATTACATCCAACATGAGGGCTCAGTGGTACCATAATATGAAAGAGTACCGTAGATACACTTAGGCTATGTCCACACTACGCGCTTCGCTGGAAGAGGCAATGTAAATGAAGTGCTGATTAGCATTTTCTTGTGCTTCATTTCTATAATCTCTTCCAATCCATTTTTGTGCAAGAAGTTTTTGTGCAAAAACACGCAGTGTGCATATTTCCTTTTTGCGCAAGATCATTATGCCTCAGGATCTTGTGCAAAAAGGGGGTTTTGTGCATAAAGGAAACACCCATATTGCATGTTTTTTGCGCAAAAACGTCTTGCACAAAAACGGATTGGAAGAGTTTATGCAAATGAAGCATGAGAAAATGCTAATCAGCGCTTCATTTGCATTGCCTCTTCCAGCGAAGAGCATTGTATAGACATAGCTTTAGAGTTTAGGAATCCTGGGCAGAGGTAGAGTCAAACAGTGACTCTTAGGTGCTCCTGTCATCTTTTGGCTGCAGTGAGCTTTCCCCAACAAAGCCATTTGGTGCCCTATTCTGCCACTCTGCAAACCCACCCAGAGAGACAACCTCCCCATTTAGCTAACTTCAGCCTCCTTCCTTATTGCCCTGCTGATGTCTAGGATTTTCAGTTATTGTTATCAGCAACAGGTAGAATAGCTTCACATAAATGATATTAGTGTTTGGAAGAAACTAAGAGCAGGGGCTAGCCACTAGCCAAGTGTGTCCAAAAGATGGAAACAAAACCCGTAAGTCTTACAGCCAGCTGATGATCGGTGCCCCATAACCTATTCTTGGCAGTATGCCTGTTGTCTTATAAATCTTTATATCTGCTCTCCTTGGCTTATTCACCTTTACTGGACTATAAATAACAAATCATACTCAGTGTTCTCTTTGATTTCAGCCCTCATCTGTGCTGTATTGAACAATGGGTGTTGCACTATTTAAAGGGTGCAATCTTCTAAAAATGATATCATCATTGTTTTACGTTGATAACTGTAGCACATTCTATCTGCTTTCATAGAAATTAAAGTTGTACAACAGATGAACTGCCTATTAGCCAAAAATTGTTGTAATAGGGTATTGTGGTTAGAAAAAAAAATCTAACTTTGTATGTGGAAAATTGTAAATACTCACTTTAAAAAACTTGTTAGAAATACTTAATAATATTTAAAGTTATTGTATACAGTTTTGTTGCCAGTCGTTGAACTATATTAAGGAAGTTTGACATCAGTTCAGAGGAAAGATAAGAATAAAAAAAGATCTATAAAAAAGAAAAATTAAATATCTCTTTGCATGTCTACAGGATTACAGTTTTTCTGGGAGCCAAGATTTGTCCTACATGAGATGTACGTATATTCAGTCAAAAGGAAAATTGTATGTATTATTATTATTATATTTATTAATTTATGTACATTGTGCTAGTGTCTTGAGGTCCAAATGATAGATTAGGAGCCCATTTCACTAGGCCTTTTACATGCAAATAATAAAAACTATCTCCTACTAGTGAAATGTATGCTATTTTATAAAAAGTAGATTTTTTTCATGTAAGGAGTTGGAAAGACATACAGTACAAGGATGACTGTGAAGGTAATATAAGTATGGAAAGATGATAAAATACCCATGAGGTATTTCCGATTCTTTTTATGATTTAGGAAGCAATGAATTTGAGGAGTAATACGTAATTAATGCCTGAACTATTATGTATATGCACTAGGGGATAGAGTTATGGATGCACACATCCTACCTTTGTTCTCCTTTTTTTTTCCTAATTGTGGATCTTCATTGCAACTTTTAGTGTTCATCTTCACATAATTTCTTCCCCTTCCATTTCTAAAGTAATGTTAAATTAATTTATCTTAGCATTTGAACTTTAGGTTATCTCTTATAAGAAATGTCATAGACTTAGCCATAAGTGCCACATACTTATTATGGCACCTTGGCTGTAATAGGTGCATCACATCTTTATTACAATGGGAACCTACAGAAAACTTACTCAAGTTAATTATTATTTTGACTAGCAAATTGATTACATATCTCACTACTGATTCACAAATGCAGCAGAATATGGACCAGAATGCAAGTTCCTCAAAGGGCAACACACATTTCTCTCTTAGAAATATGGACAGGAGAAAATTGCCCCTTCTTAATCATAAAAGGAGTTTAACATAGGTCTTATGAAGGATTTGTGCAGTTTCCTTATGTTCAAAGAGATAATGTGGTCACGTTTCTCAAGTCAAAATCTAATTTAATTCAGAAGAAAACTGAAAGATAGCCTGGCATCTGGACCTTGTGATTACCCTCCAAAGAAGAGTAGAAGCAGAATGAAGTTTTGTGTTAATCCACTTCAAAAATGTATAAGCAATATTTTTGTCAAGTGAAAATAAAACATCCTTAAAAGTAATGTTTGGGCTTTTTAGTGTTTTGTGAGCCCTTTTATTCATAGTAATAGCTTCACGAAAAACAAGCAAAGCTATTTTTCTTATGTGTTTGACCAAGCAAAAAGTAATGGAATATGAAATGTGGAATATGAATATTTGGTATGCTTAAATTTGTAATGACTTGCAGTGATGTATTGTGCTCATCTGGTGCTGTTTCTGTCCCCTTAATATCATGAATAACTGTGTCAAGATATAAAATTCAGTTTCCACAAATATTCACCCTGCAACTTTGAAGTTTGCTCTCTACTTTTTTTTTCCCCAGTAAAATGAACTCAAAATATGTGAACACGTCTGAAGCAAATTCATTTAAAAATATGAGTGAATGTTTTTGGAATAAGATTACAATATGTACCCAGCGCTAGTGTTAACCACTGCCATTAGGATTCAAGAGAACCCTATTTAATATAGAAATAATACCCTTTCTGATCACCCAATCCTAATTGTCACCCCACAATGGAACCTGTACAGGGTATGATCACATTACAACCCAGCCTCTATTGAACCCCATTATGTAAGAAAGCTTTCCTTTCTAAAAATTATGGATGAAATAGAAACATTGGATTTATTACAACAATCGATAACCAACTCGCCCAGCTGCTTCCTCTTTTCCTCCCTATGATACAGGTCCCTTGAAATTTGTGTTAACTACTTACACTAAGCAATCTGTTCCATCATGTATTTAGCTGTAACACTCTGAGTAGGTTTCCCAGACCTGAAGAAGAGCTCTGTGTGGTTTGAAAGCTTATCTTTTTCTCACCAAGAGTTTGGTCCAATAGAAAATGTTACCTCACCCACCTTGCCTCTCCATTGTTGTTAATTCTTATTTTAATTATGATGCAGAGCTCAATCCTGTAAAACATTATGTATGTGAGTTACTTTCTTAGAAAACTGTGATATTTTTGCTGATTAGATTTGGTCAGTTTATTGGTTGTCCAAGAGATGTGTGGTGAGAATTAAGTGAGGATTAACATTTGAACCTTTTTGATTTTTACAGTCGTTGGGTGAAACATTGATTCTGCTGTTGAATCTTGAAGCGTCTCCTATTGTAAGATGTAGAGGTTTTTAGACCCTTTTTCATGAAACTATAGTTTGACAGAGACAGCTTTGCTACGATTTGCCCTAACTTCAACATACTTGTTCAGGGAAGACTAAGCCAACAAACCTCACTAGTGTTTTGTGTAATCATAGAGTTTGCTGCAGTCTTTGGCAACTCTTCCATCTTTGTCCTCCAGTAGAGAACTGTAGTGTCTTGCTGGGAAGGCTGATAACTTTCAGCTTATGCTTCTCTTAACTACAGATACTCCCATATGTTCCACTTCATGTCTCCCGCCCATCATCAGCAACAGCACACAGCACCAAAGAGTTAAGGAGTTTCTGAGAGGAGGGAGATATGAATGCCATGGACAAGAGAATGCATGCTCTATCACTGGACATAGGCATTGTATCTAGACTATAAAGAAAACTCAGAAAAAGATACTCAAATTGTGAACTTCCGAAAGAGGCTTGTCTGACATATCCATCTATACCGGGCCAAATATTGGCAAAAAAAGCCTCTTTCGGAACACCCATTCTTCCTCGTTGAAGGAGGTTTACAGGGATGCCAAAAAACCCTGTCTGCTTTTCCGAATTTTTTTTTTGGAAAAACAGATGCATTCCTTGGAAGCTGCAGAGCTTTTCTGGGATACCTGGGGAGAGGAAGGAAGGCATTTCTGGGGTAGTTCCTGATTGGGTGAGGAGAGAGGGGTGCCCCTAGCTCTAAGAAGAAAAGAGATGAATGATGAACGTAGATGGTAGATAAAGGATGTTTGGGAGGGACTTGCCTTTTCAGAATAACCATTTCTACAGCTCACATATTTAGCAGGTAGTAGCAACTTCTTACCTACCACAGCCAGCCCAAGGGGCTTCATTTCAAGTACCCGTTCCCCTGCTTGATCTTCTGCCTGCCTGCCTGCCTCTTCCAAGATTGTGACACTGTTCTCTTCCATCATGTCTCCAGTTCTCTATCACTGAGGTTCTCCTCCCCACTTAATTTGCCCTGTGGGTCTGTTTCCTTTTCTTTATTCCTGTCATATCTGGATAGGAGGTGGAAACTATTCTCAGATTGGGACAATTAATTATACTTCTATCTGTTCAGATTAGCTTCTTGCAATGTGTTATATTGATTTTGTACCTGAAGACCACATATGAACTTCAGTTGGTGTAGAATGCAGCTGCCTGCTTACATATTTAATTTCTGGGTGCAATTTAGGGTTTTTATGCTTTGTTCCTACACATTTTACAACTGCTGCTCTTTGTACTATTCTCCAAAAGTTGAGGTAACTAAAGCAACTACACCGACCTTCCCTATGTTTCAATGTCAGAAGACAGTGAAAAGAGCCCGAACTTTTGAGTGGAATGAAAGACTTATCAATCTGTTCAGGTTTTCTTTGAGGAATGAGTTTAGTATAGAGGGTCTGTTTAGTCCCCATTTTTAGGGATAATAAGTTAACTTGGATTTGTTAATTGTGTATACTACAATGCAACTAAATTGCACATTAGAAAAGATATCAAAGAAATATTTTGCCAAGTAGATTTTCATGTGGACATACTGCTGCTGGTATTTCGAAATACTGACTCCCCAGAGTTCTTTGAAGTAATCACTCCCCAGTACTTCCTGGGGCTCTAAGTTAAGATAGGACATCCACAATAATGGAGCCTGCCTCAGACTAATTTCAGGCTCCCCCATAATGGGGACACTCTATTTCGATTTTGTTATTCCTGGAGTTATTTCAAATGTAGTTTTTTAAAAAAAAATGCCTAGTGTAGACATGTCTTTAGTCTTTAAAGTTCCACAGGAATCCTCATTGATTTTGCAGATACAGACTAACATGGCTACCCCTCTGAGACTAGCTAAATAGGTTTTTAAAATATAAATTAAAATATACTTTTAGATCTAAGAAAAATTAGCAGTTAATAATTTATCTGATTTTTTTTCTATTGTGAATTGTTAGGGACGAATTTATACGTTTCTCAGACATGTTTGTCTGAAATTATTCAGTAAGAGTCACTTTATGCCCAGCCTTTATGAAGGTGTACAGAATGCATGGAAGATGCATGGAGCCTTCTTCTCCTCCTCCATCACCAATTATTACCCATGTACATTTTTTACTGTAATCAAGCCCAGTGCTCTGGTTCCTCCCTCCTAACATGTATACCCAGCCTAGCAGAGCTGTTCAGCTCCTGCAGAGAGTAAACTCCACCCAAAGGAAAGAAGCAATGGCTACACAGTTTCTGCTCATCTCTGAGCAGAATGTCCTTTAGGGTTCCCTAAGTACACACAGATTTTATGGGGCAGATCCTCTGCTGACGTAAATTGACAGAGCTCCATTGGTTTCACTAGCAGAGGATCTGGCCCATGGCTGTTGTTCCACTTTTTGGAGCAGAGATTGCTTTCCACTTGTTGAACTTCTCCCTAGTGCTTTTTGCAAGGCCCCTTACCGTGAGCTGTTGTTAAATGTCACATTGAATCACTGAAGAATATAAGTGAATAATCTTAGTCTTTGAGTTATAGACAATAAGGCACATTGTAGTTGATACTGAAATTTGAATGGTAATTAGTTTTGATTGGACTCATAGGTAACGTGGTGTAAATCCGCTCTGTGGTTGGAAGAATTCAGTCAGGTTGCTGGGGTAAGTGCTTATGTTTACAAATTCAAAATTCACTTCAAATTCACTGTCACTATTCCCATCAGTACACTTGTTAGAACAGTTGTGGAAACCACATACAAAAGGGACACAAACACAATCAAAGTCAATTTGCTTAAAAGTAAAGGAGTATTTTTGAAAAACTTTGAACACTGTTCACCTACTGTTAATATTTATTTTGTTGAGCTTATCACTCCATGAATCTCCGAGCCTCAGATTCCTATATCAATCTGTGTGTAGCTATGTTTTCTTATAGCATTTCCTCTTGGATGAGCTGCTCAGCTCTAGTGCTCATAGTTAGGGGCATCATCCCATTACACTTTGTGTCTCTTGCATATTTTCTTCAGGTAGATTTCAGCAATGTTAATCATTATGCACCAATTTTATGTATTACCACAGTGGTCAAGGTTGCTCAAACATGGGAACTGTCTTTTTTCCTACCTCCGCCCAGGAAAATGAGAAGGACTGATTCTTTGTTATGTGCTTCAAAATTCAGAATCTTGTTGGGTTAACAGGGTTACTGTTCCCAACCTAATTGTCAGTCTCAGTCCTTTGGAACATCAGGTTCCACAGGTCAACCCATAGCTTGTTAAGCCATTTCAATAGTCCAGAGGTAGTAGACGTTTAGTTAAAATCTGTATGGCGTACAACTTGTATTACATTTTATCTGTTTCTCTACATACCTTTTTAATATCACTGCCCTCTTACAGCATACAATGCTCTATGTATGATTAGAAATATCTTGTACCTCTCCCCACTGCTACCAATTGACCTCCAAACAGCAACAAGAGAGATCTGGAAAATAACCTCTCTCAAATTCACACTCTTATTGTAAGTCTGAGTTCTTCCTGGAGCTGGGAGTCACAGTAAAAGGTCAGAGCATTGATACAAGGTATGTTAGTGAACTGTACCTCATGTTAGCCCAAAACCTGTAGTGCTTCGGTAAAAAGAGTGATAAAACATCTATGAAACTTTCCTATCAATATACTCGTTATGTGGGAAGGATGCTTTTGTGATGATACAGAGAATCAAAGTAGTTATTCACAGATTCATTTTTGGTCTAACAATCAATTAATGACCTACAGGTCACAGAACTCTATTTTTAATACCTCCTTATCTCTAAGGAGCTTAGTATAGTGATGGCCTTTTGGTCTTAGAAAAAAAAGTCAAGTGTCAAAGAAATTTATATTGGGGATTTGAAAAAGCTCAGAGTCTTCTGTTAGAGCAGGAAAGCTTTGATTAATTTTGATATATTTTCATTGAAGACAGCAGAAAACTATTGGATAGAGGAATGTGTCTAAGTATGTTTTTAACCAGTCTAGTGTCAAAGTGAATAATTCTCTACACAGCTATTATTTTGATTTCCACAGACAGTATTTACTTCAGGGTCTAGCAGAAGATGTATGTTGAAGCAGCACTTTGAGCTTAACAATATGCAATGCTAGTAAACTGAGAGCCAGTTCTGACAAAGGCTTTATTTACATCAGCTAAGAACTAACAGAATGAATTAATGCTCTGGCACGCTCATGTCAAACAAACTGGAAACCAAACTAGTTAACCCAAGTTAGTTTTATTCAAAATTGTAATTAGTTTTATTAGAATGAATTTAGAATTTAAATTCTGTGAAATGCTTGGTAGTTGCTGCATCCATTTATCTTACTACTGCAGATTGTTCATGTTCGTAATATCATCAGATGAGATTTTAAAATTAAATCCTAGACCTGAAGAGTTCAAACAGGAGTTCCTACAATGTTTAAATTTCTTGTCCAAGAATTATGCCTGACGGACTGAGAGGTGATCTTGCACAAAGATGTCCTGTAACATTGCAGTTGCAGTTGATGAGTTAGACCTCAGCTTTGATTGCTCTGAGGGAATCAGTAAGTTGTTTCTGTGTAAATGTGTTATCACCTTATCTGATTCCACTCTACTAGATATCTAGAATTTTTAAAACATTTTCACAAAGTTGGGAAATAACACCTCTCAGTATAACACATGCTTTTAGTCAATGATGGGTCTTGTAGCAGAGGGAAATGAACTGAAATGAAACCACTGCATATCTCTTCTCTCCACCAGTGTCATCTCTGCTGTTGTTGATGCAGTAGGATCACTCTCACCTCTTTTTCACTTGGTCTCTCTCACATCTGGACCTGGGCTATGACTGCAACCTTGATCACCTTGACAAGATTTCTCCTCAGATTATTACTCTGAGATAAACTGTGGCCAGGAACTACCATTGCTTCATGCACCTTTCATTGGGAAGCAGATGACACGTCATCCACCATACTACTCAGCTGAACCTGACTGAGAGGGAGTAGCAGCTATGTTCAGACCACTGCTGCATTGACTGCAGCGCAGAGCATGGCAGTACTGATTCAGGAACACAGTCCACAGAGTGGGGGCCAAAACATGGGAGTTTGGTGTTTCCTGCATGTACCAAATAAGCTTATTTCTGGGTCACAATGGATGAAAGTGCCCACATACAAGTCAGAATCTTTTTCATGAGTCTCTGTATCAAGTATTTTACCAAAGTTTAGATTTATCCCATCTGCTTCATTCCATTCTTCCAATGAATCTGTTCCAGCTCCAATTTCATTTACTCTAACCCATTCCTTATTTGCTGTGTTTAATTCAAGTGGCTGTGGTCTCTAGCTTCAAGCTTCCTATTACTCCTAGTTTGGACTCCACTGCTTCCATCAATTGTAGATTGATGTAGAGGGGAAAATTGTCTGTAGGCAGTCAGGCCAAAGTACGTTGAGGGCTTTGAAAATGAGAACTAGACATTAAACTGAATCTGATATTGTATGGGGCACTTAAATAATGTGTGATGGACAACTGTCCCTCATTCTGCATGCCTCAAATTTGAAGCTGCACAGCCTAAGGAATGACATTTTAATCAATTAACATTGCCTGGTAATGTACCATCTCTCCACGACATACATTGAAAATGGGCGGTGGGATATGAATAACTGGGTCTGATGAGACACATTGGCCTTGATGATAATGTTGTCTCCTACAGTTATTTGTTGATAGGTGATACAACCTTCTCGATGTAAAGTTTGCATTTGAATATAACTCTAAACTTTAAATATTAGCAAACTGGTGAGGAACAGCACATTAATAATGTTTTTGATTAAGTTCTTTATGATCATTCTTCCTCTCTTTATTCCCTTCTCATTTTTTATGCTAGGTCTATGGGGGCTCTTCAACCTGCAGGCACTTTTCACAGGGAAGAACAGACATGTAGCTGTTATAAGCTAAATGACGTGATACATTCTTTCCCCAAGAAAAAAAAAAAAAAAACCTTCCAGAAGGCAAATTGCAACGTAAGTAGTAAAATGATGACATGCTATTCCCTTTCCTTATGATTTTTGGAGTTCAGGGAAAAGTTATGAGAAGGACATAGCTTATTCATCTTAATCTTTTTATATGGAACTATTGTTATCTAACAAACTGCTAAATATGAATTTCATAGCAACGTAAAGTACACTCTATAACTGCTGTGCTTGACATTGATGCTTTGGTGCTCTAAACAGGATTGTTTCACTTTTGTGTAGAGCTCTGTTGGAAACATCCCAAATGCACAACCATTATGAAATCAACAAAATACCTGAAATATTCTGTGGTAAATAACACACCCGGGATTAGCTAGAAATATATATATGGTTGTTTTTCTAATTAAAATAGTTAAAATGCACAGATTTATCAGTATAGTACAACATGCACCCCAGAAATCATTCTAGCAACTCAAAATTGAATCCTTATGCTAATTTCTAAATTTGCTATGCCTTTATACCACTGTTTATTGTTGAAAATATGCTGCTTTTTAATCCCCTGACACTGAGATTTATTGAGTGTTGTTTATCAAAATTATTTTTAAAATGTACTTTCCTCTGTAAATGGGGAACAATTAGAGATTTATGGTAAATAAATACAGATTGGTCATCTCTAGTTCGGATTTCTGTACTTCAGCAACATCAGTGGTCTGGAATTCCCATGAGTGCTCCCTGTAGTCAGACATGCCTTCTCCATCCCCATTTGCTCTTTCAAGTGCAATCTGAACAGTTTCCTGTTAGACGAGTAGTGGAAATCCCCATAATGTTAAATGCTTGCTAAAATCACATTGCCTTAATAGAATCAATGGTATTCATGTTTATGAATATAAAACCTGTCAATGTATGAAGTGTATGAGGCAGTGTGAATGAGAAACCACCAATCATAAAGCAGTATGGCATATGTTACCTTTTATGGTTGTGAGGAAGGATCTTGCAAAGTGCATAAATTGATGTGATGGGAGGCCAGGTGGGATTCTTTCCTTGGGAAAGATGGAACAGCATGCCAAGCTCAGGACCTGACTGGAAGCAGTAGACCTGTCCCATGTATTGAAAGGGACTCCGGGGACTCTTGTCACCTCACAGCCAATCTCCAGAAAGCTGTTGCCTGGCCAGCCTCAGCCACCTGTGAAATTGAAACTGACTTTTGCCACACTTGCAACCTGACTCCAAACTGCCAGCAAGAATGGGATGTGTGGGTGGGTGAATATTGCCATAACATTAAGAACCTGTACCAATAAACAAACCTCAGTGCTGTTCTAGTTCACCATTTGTCTGGCTTATTCCTTGGCTGATTCCAAGAGCAAGTAACACTCCCTAGCATGGGGAAAAGTCAGGGCCCATGCCCAGCAACTTTGCCCCTGCCTTCCCAGAGCTTCTGGATCACTGTAAATAGTTAATTTGCAGTGCCCAAGTTCAGGAATGGAGGAGGAGGATCAGGGTTGGAGGAAGAGATGCTGGTTTTGAGTCACTTTTAATAGCTGTTGTGACAAATTCCTGGAGACAAAGGATTTACAGGTGCCAAAAAACAACTGGGCCTGCTGAACTAATGATTCATAATCAGAGGCCTGCATCTCAGAGACTCAGCCTAAGAGTGGTTGGATAACATGGTTCCAGCCAGAATGAGGCACAGGAAGCCAGGCCTGAAGGGTGCATTTCCAGTGGGGTCAACAGCCTGTACAGGCCCCTGGGAGAGATGTAGGAGGGGAGGGGCGAGGTCTCACACAGAAGAGGTGGTGCTGAGGAAGCCAACCCTCAATGCCACCTGGGCCTCAGAGCACTTCTCCCCCTCCCCCAGCCCTCAGTGCCTTCCAAAGTGTGTGGTGCAGTACTCTGGTGGCAATTTAAAGGGCCCAGAGCTCTGGCTGCTAATGCTGCTGCAAGAGTGGTGGTGGCCAGGAGCCCTAGGCCCTTTTCAATCATTGGACCTTGGGGCAATTGCCTCCTTTGCCTCTCAAAGGCAAATGGCGGGCCTGCACATTCTAGAGAGATTAAAGCACAGCTTGCCTTCTAACTGTAATAGGCTGACTAGGGGGTATAGAAAAGATTAACCTGACCAAGCTCTGCCTTTTTTCATTTGCAACCACTTAAATTCTACTGTTTGTACTTAATACAATCATTTTTATTTGCTATCAAGTGCAATGTAAACAATCTTAGCTGGAGGAGGAATCAATGTGTACATCTTCCTTTCATTGTTAAAGGGGGCTTGCCTGAATGATTTATTTGGGGTTCTGATCCCATTTGGAGGCTGGGCCTGGAATCTGGACCTGAAATTACATTCTCCTCAGACCTGAGGTGATTCAGGGTCTGTATTGTTCTTTGGGGGAAAGTGGACAGCAGTCCCCTCACTGAGCCTTGGCTGGGGAGACCATACCCTGTCACATCTTTCCAGTTTCTTTATGTTCTTTTCATATATTGGTGACCAAAATTCAAACATACTCATATCAGACTAATTGATATATAAGGATCAGAAGAAGGGTGGTTCACTAGTTAGGGGGCTAGTTTGGGTAGTGGGAGACTAGGTTCAATTCCCTGCTCATCCACTGACTCCCTGTGAGATTCAGGTGTTCAGGGAAGTATGGTAATGGGGCTAGACAAATGCCATAGATAGAACTGTAACATTTATGCGTTACAAATAAAGCCTTCATTATAGCAAGAGAACCAGAACCAAAAATTAGTTCTTTTGTGGAATGAATTCTTTATTGAATTAAAAAGGCATTTTAGTTAAGTATTAGGTTCCTACATGCCAGAAAAACTGGAAACTTGCAAGTGTCTTTTTTATTATTTTGTTTGTATGGGAGCATATAATGGTAGAGCATTTAACTGCTAGTGGATAGTTAGCATTGGAAGGATTCAAATTTAATCAGTACATGTCAGTAAATATTGATTTCACCTTACACACAGAAATTGATGAAAAAATATTTCCATTGATGATAAATGAAATGTATAGATCGGTAACAAAAAGCTATGTCTACATTGCAACTTATGTCGGCATAATTTATGTTGCTCAAGGATGTGAATAAATCATCCTCGTGGATGAATATAATTTACACCAACATAAGCACCAGTATGGAGCTTTCTTCCATCAGCTTAGTGTATCTATATCAGGTTGCTTACAGGTGGAGCCACAGTAAACACTCAATTATAGCTATGCTCTAAGAAAAATTCTGCTTGAGATCTGATTGGTCTGATTCGTTTGATTGAAGGATATTTACTTTGCCCGTATCACATGTAAAAATATACAATTTCTGTTTTAATGATTACAAAGCTTTAATTTTTTATCTCAGAATTATGTGATCCCTTTTTACTATCAGGCCTCCCATAATTCTGAAAATTTAAATAGCTAAAAACTGGGAGGAAATGCTTTAAATCTATCATTTTGGACAACTATGAACATTTATATTAATAAAAATGGGACAGAGACTTAAAATTAAGAATGGATATTATCTTCTCATTATTTTAAAAAGTCAAAATCTGACATCCCGATGGTAATTCATGTATTTGCAAAAGATTGGTTATAACATGAACTCAGTGCAATCAATGTATGTTGTGAGAAAAATAGTTCTGGTTGACACAAAGAAGGTAGTGATACCATTAACTGAGTATAACTGCTTCTATATACTTTATGTTCACTATGTTAACCTTAATGTTCAGGCTCAGCTGTCTCCTCCGTCTGACTTTTGTTCCTTAGTTAGCATGGGCTGTATAATTTGTAGGATTCTTAAACAGAATCCATTTAACAACAGCATCAAGTGACAAATACCTTCCATAGCAGTGATGGGCAATGTAGGCTAGTGAATGGACCGCTTGAGTAAGCCCTTCTTCAGCTCAGTGGGCTGCAAGAGTGTCATAACTAAGACAGTCTCCCAGGATAGGGTAGTTTTGCTTGTGTGCCATGAAATTATGGGGTGTGCTAACTGAACTGCAGTAGTGCTTTGAGTTGATGCAGAAGCAGTGCACAGCCCTCATAGTCAATGTTGTGTGAAATCAGCATGCCTTGCTTTATATGTCACTTTAGTAAATACCAGTAGGAAAAAACCTATGTAAACAGAAACCATCAGAATGTGGTAACCCTGCACATGGGTAACAATACACAAAATGTCTTGTGGGCCACACGTAGAACCCCGATGAGCCCCTGGTAACCTCTGGGCTGCAGATTGCCCAACATTGTGCCAAAGGTGCTCTACTGGGGGATATAAAAATTGTTCAGATTAAAAGTTGATCAGAGTGCATTCCCCAAAATAAAGTAGTCTTTATATTTAGAAACAGTGCCAGGGCCTTTTTAATTGTGCAGTTTTCTGTTGAAATTCAAAAACGTTATCCACTTTGGCCGCGTCTACACTACATCCCTCTGTCGGCAGAGGGATGTAAATAAAGTACATCAAAAGTGCAAATGAAGCGGGGATTGAAATATCCCACGCTTCATTTGCATAATCACATTTTGGCACTGTTTCGAACAAGCGCCATTTCGAAACTGAAACCATGGTTTTACCGACAGCGGGGTGATTTTTCAACATATTCTGTACTCCTCAAAAAACAAAGAGTACAGGATCTGTCAAAAAATCACCCCATTGTCGGCAAAACCACATCTAAACCATGGTTTCAGTTTCAAAATGGCGCTTGTTCGAAACAGCGCCAGAATGTGATTATGCAAATGAAGCACTGGATATTTAAATCCCCGCTTCATTTGCACTTTTGATGTGCTTTATTTACATCCCTCTGCCGACAGAGGGGTGTAGTGTAGATGTAACCTTTAGAGCATATTTCATTTAATTTTCTGGTGTCTTTGGACCACTGCATTGTACTCACTAAAATTAATGTCTTTGGTCTTAAAAAAAATGTCAAGGCTACCTTTGATTCCAACTATTTTTAGAATCTTTTCAACAGACGTCTCTCAGTGGGCACTGCTGTCACACAAGAACTTGCATCAGTCTCCCTCAAATCCAGCATAAAATACAGCTTCTGTGCCAGAGAGGATTGTACTTACACCATAATTTACCATGCTCTGGATCAGAAAGCAGCAATTTTTGAATAGCACCATGTGCAATTATATGGAGGAAGCTTATTGTTCTTTGTTATGCTCGCTGAAGCATGCTGGAACGGCCCTTCTGCCTTTCATTGCTTCCAAATAAGTAAATGCCTGCAGTCTGTGCTTTACCCATTTTTTAATCTTATTTTTTATGTTGTATGCTTAGCATCAGACTTCAGATAATTAGCAGAGCTCATTATTCAACTTCCATTGGCATGTAAAACCACTCTGTTGGAAGGTGTATTACCAGATAGGATCTGTAACAAAACACAGTGTTTCTGTAAAGGAGACATCAATAATAGAGACAAGAAAGCAATGTTCATATTTATACTTAGACTAGAGTTCAATGTCACTGTCAAAATTCTGACAATTGCAGCTGATTCCACACAAAAAAATTCATCTTGCATGGTGAAATTGTAAGATTTTTTTCGTCATTTTGGTCTTGAGCCTATGTTAAAAAACATAATGAGGCATGAAACTGACGAACTTAACAAAAACTCCAACCAGTTAAGTACACAGCATCTCATCAGCTGAACAATACAAGCTCCTGAGAGCAGCTAACCAAGTTGTTTGCCACTGAATATTCCATCAAAATCCATAGGACTGACCTAAGCTGTCTGACAGACTCCTTTTCCCTGTCTGATAATAAGAATGTATACAGCAGCTAAAGTTTTCATGTCAGTTGGCCCACAACTGTGGAGCTCACATCTGGAATAGATTGGAATGATCAGGAATCTCTGTGTCATTAGAACAAACTGAGTCCCATTTCTCTCAACTTTCAAGAGCTCAAAACCAAACCAACCAATTCCTGCTGGCTGGGGCTGAGGAATAGAAAGGGAGAAATAGCACTTTTTGGATGTGTCTAGCCTACAGGGTTTTTCTTTGAAAAAAGTGTCCTTAGACTCCTGCTCACTCACTTAGTCCCCTAGACTGCTGCCTCACCCTTTCAAATTAGTGGAAAGAACACAGCAGTTTTTTTGACTGTGGAAAACCTCGTTTTACAAGGAAGGATGCCTTTTTTCAAAAGTGCTATTTCGAAAAAAGGCGCTATGTAATGCAAACTGTGCTTTTTCGAAAGAGAGCATTCAGACTGCCTGGATGCTCTCTTTCAAAAAAGTGGCTTGCTTTTTCGAAAGCACTGGTTGTAGTCTAGACGCTCTTTTTCCAAAGAGGCTTGCAGTCTAGATGTAGCCTTTGTGCTCTCTTTAATAAATACATAAGAAGCTTTAATGCCATGTCAATGGGACAGATATAAACATAGATAGGACCTCATCTGGCAAGCAGTAGCCAAACATGGATTCAAAGATTCAGAACTAAAATCTCTCTGCCCTTTGACATGCATGGATGAAGGGGTAGTATTTGAGGCTTTAGATCAAACTCATCTTTAATCACGAGAGAGAATACATTCTTAAAAATACACATTTTTTTTAAAAGGATGGGCAATTTTAACCCTTACTTAATTGCAGGAGGAAATAAACTGAAATGAAAACAAACTAGTTATAATATACTAAATGAACCTTGGAATGATGCGGAGTATATGAACTATTGAGTAACTTAGTATTTGGAAGGTAATTAAAATTTAAATTTCTAAAGGGAATTTGAATGTAATATGTATCACATTTTTTATATATGTCAAGAGACTTTTTGATTTGGCTGACATTACTGTATTCTTTGAAATGGGGTTCATCAGGTGGAATAGAAATGTTGAGAATGAGAGAATGTATAATTTATAAACTCTGCGTAATAAAGCATATTTTAAGTACAGCTCTGTGTTGAAAAGTCCTTTAAGGTTATTTATAGTTTGATTTATTATATTAGAGTTCTTCTTAATAATAGAGTTATCTTACATTGTAATTGGGCCTATCAGTCAAGATTAGCGAGGATATTTTAAATGTCTGAAGAAAGATGTCAAGGCAGAGCTATGAATCTGAGTAGCAAGTAGCAAAGTTGTAAGAAGATCAATATAGTTGAACCTCAGGTTTTTTAAGTGAATTATCCAAAAGAATTGTGTCCAGTGTTTCCGCAAAGAGATGCTCGTGTGTGACCTGACTAAATCAGAGTTGCAACTCAGAATTGTAACTAGTTACCTCCAATTCTGTTTCAAATTGCTAATGTGGATATTGGACACTGAGGCTCAGAGAAAATAACTGGCAGAGGCCACAGATAATCTACTTCTCAGAGTTCAGTACAGGATAGACCCTGCCATGTTGGAACTATTGTTAATGTAAGTTTCACAATCCAAGCTGTCTGTTTAGATAGTGACCACCCATTACTGCAGTAACTGATCATACTTTTGGTATTTATTCTGACAACACTCTCCTTTGGGAAGTACTTTTAGATGTATCTTATAGATGGGGAACTCAGATTTTTAGTAGGCATTGCTCTGCTTAGAATTGTAATGCCACCTGTGGTTGAGGTGCTTAGGAAGGTAAGTCTCACTGAAAGTCAATGGGGCACTTAAAAGATGTCACGCTGTTGTAATAATGAGGGGAAGAAAGTCAATTGAGAGTAAAGGAACAAGGCAGGGAGAGCACAGGGGAAGGAGAAAAGATAAAAACTTCATAAAATTATCTTTAATATATGTTGTTGTACAGAAGATGTTCAGATAATGCAATGTTGGGTGACAATACAAAACCCTGAGACGGAACCATACAGGAAGATAGAAGTCAGTATGTTAATTATTTTTATACTTATACAATTCATGGTTCCACTACTAGAGAAAATGCTGGTTTGTGCCTTCCATTGTCTGTTAATTACACATAATATTCCCTCAATTATTCTAAATTTTCATTATTTGAAATTATGCCTTGTCTTGCATTATGTCTAGTTGATCAGTGATGAACTATATATGCTATTAAGACAGTTTAGAATCAGACCTAGAACTTCCCCTCTCATGTTGCTTCTTTTTTGGGATGGGGTCAGCTGCTTTTCACTGTAGAAAATCTCAGTGCCCAGGGTGATGTCTCCATTATTAGAGAGGTAGTATTTGTTTGCCCTGCTAACACAGCATGAGAGATCTGACTTTAGAAGAATTTGCTAGTTTTCACCATTCTTGGGCAGAAGCTCTGAACATTACAGAGGTGATGTGATCAGTCCTCTGTAGGAAAAATATTTGCTGTTCTAAGTGCTTGTGTTTGCAGGAAAAGAGTAATCCCAGCAAAGTTGTTAAATTCAGATTAAGGGTTTAAAAGAGAAGTGGAACCTTTGGATTTTGATTTGAGAGAAAATCTTTTGCTCCTGGACTAGCAATCTCAACTTGTCATCATTTGTGGGACAATGTGTGAGCCTTTGCTTTTATATCTGGATCTTCTCTGACCCAAACTAGCAGGTCAGGGGAAGGAAGTATTGTGACTTTACAATATGCGGAGGCTGAACTGATCTATTTTTCTATGTAGTTAAATTCAAAGGATAGGTTACAAGCCACAGATAATAGTTCAGCAATTTTCATTTGAGTTCTTTTAGAACTCTTGGATGAATGCCATCCGGTCCCGGAGATTTGTTAACATTAAGTTTTTCTATTTGTTCCAAAACCTCCTCTAATGACACTTCAATCCAGGAAAGTTCCTCAGATTCATCACCCACAAAGGATGGTGCAGATTTGGGAATCTCCATAACGTCCTCAGCCGTGAAGACTGAAGCAAAAAAATCATTTAGTTTCTCCGCAATGGTTTTATCGTCCTTGATTGCTCCTTTTATATCTCGATCATCTAGGGGACCCACAGGTTTTTTAGCAGGCTTCCTGCTTCTAATGTACTTTAAAAACATTTTGTTATTTCTTTTTGAGTTTTTGGCTAGCTGTTCCTCAAAATCTTTTTTTGCTTTTCTTATTGCATTTTTACACTTGATTTGACAGTGTTTATGTTCCTATCTATTTATCTCACTAGGATTGGACTTCCACTTCTTAAAAGATGCCTTTTTGTCCCTCACTGCTTCTTTTACATGGTGGTTACACCATGGTGACTCTTTTTTAGGTCTCTTGCTATGTTTTTTAATTTGGGGTATACATTTAAGTTGGGCCTCTATTATGGTGTCTTTAAAAAGTTTCCATGCAGCTTGCAGGGATTTGGCTCTAGTCTCTGTGCCTTTTAATTTCTGTTTAACCAACCTCCTCATTTTTGTGTAATTCCCCTTTTTGAAATTAAATGTCAGGGTGCTGGACTGCCTGGGTGTTCTTCCCACCACCAGAATGTTAAATGTTATTATATTATGGTCACTATTCCCAAGCGGTCCTGTAACAGTTATCTCCTGGACCTGATCCTGCACTCCACTCAGGACTAAATCGAGAATTGCCTCTCCCCTTGTGGGTTCCTGTACCAGCTGCTCCAAGAAGCAGTCATTTAAGCCATTGAGAAATTTTATCTCTTCTTCTCTTCCTGAGGTGACATGTATCCAGTCAATATGGGGATAATTAAAATCCCCCATTATTATAGAGTTCTTTATTTTGGTAGCCTCTCTAATCTCCCGCAGCATTTCAATGTCACTATCGCTGTCCTGGTCGGTGGTCGGTAATATATCCCTACTGCTAAGTTTTATTATTAGAGCATGGAATTACTATCCATAGTGATTCTATTGAACATGTTGATTCATTTAATATTTTTATTTAATTTGATTCTACATTATCTTTCACATACAGTGCAACTCTGCCACCCACCCGGCCTGCTCTGTCCTTCCGATATATTTTATATCCCGGTATGATTGTGTCCCACAGATTTTCCTCATTCCACCAGGTTTCAGTGATGCCTATTATGTCAAAGCTCCTCCTTTAAAATCAGGTACTGTAGTTCACCCATCTTATTAGTCAGACTCCTAGCATTTGTGTAGAAGCACTTTAAAAATTTGCCACTGTTTATTTGTCTGCCCTTCCCTGATGCATTGGATTCCTTTATATGCAGTTGTTTGTCTGCTCTGGCCCATGGTTTGTCCTCTCCCCTCCTCTTTTTCTGACTACAGCTTAGAGAATCTCTATCAATGGATTCTCCTCTAAGAGAAGTCTCCGTCCGATTTACGTGCATCTCTGCACCATTCGGCTTTCCCCCATCTCTTAGTTTAAAAACTGCTCTACGGCCTTTTTAATGTTTAGTGCCAGCAGTCTGGTTCCACCCTGGTTTAGGTGGAGCCCATCCCTCCTGTATAGGTTCCCCCTCTCCCAAAAGTGTCCCCAGTTCCGAAAATATCCAAACCCCTCTTCCCTACACCATCATCTCATCCATGCATTGAAACTCTGAAGCTCTGCCTGCCTACCTGGCCCTGCGCTTGGAATTAGAAGCATTTCCGAGAATGCAACCATAGAGGTCCTGGATTTCAGTCTCTTTCCTAGCAACCTAAATTTGGCCTCCAGGACATCTCTCCTACCCTTCCCTACGTCATTGGTACCTGCATGTACCACGAACACCAGCTCCTTCCCAGCACTACACATAAGTCTATCTAGATGCCTCAAGAGATTCGCAACCTTTGCACCAGGCAGGCAAGTGACCATACGGTTCTCCCGGTCATCACAAACCCAACTATCTATGTTTCTAACGATGAAATCACCCACTATTAGCACCTACCTCTTCCTAACAACTGGCATTCCCTCCCCCTCAGAAGTATCCTCGGTGCGAGAGGATACCGAACATCCTCTGGAAGGAGGGTCCCAACTACGGGATGGTTTCCCTCTGTTCCCATTGAATTCTCTGTTCCCTTGAGACTTTCATCCCCTTTAAGAGCACTGGGGCTCTCAGACTGGAGGTGAGACAGTACTACAGTGTCTCGGAAAGTCTCATCATCATAGCTCTCTACCTCCCTTAGCTCCTCCAGTTCAGCCACCCTGGCCTCCAAAGCCTGAACTTGGTTTCTTAGGGTCAAGAGCTCCTTGCAACTGGTGCACACATATGCCACTCGCCCACAGGGCAGGTAATTGTCCGAGGCAGAACATCAGAAATGGCTGCCCGTCGCAGGGAGCCATAGCCTGTAATACCTCTGAGGCTGGTATAGGGGGCTCTGTCTGTGAGGTGGAGTGTTTTCCATATAAGGGCATGTAAATTAATAATCTTCCCCTGCTCGCTCCACCCATTGCAGTAACAGATCAGCCAGTGGGCTGACTGGTGCTCAGGCCTGCTACTCCACCCACTGCAGCAAAAACCAACCTATGGGGTGATAAGTTCACAGGCAATAAAACAGGCAGGCAGCCCCTCTCTCACTGGGGATTCGCATTGAGAGAACGCCTGGCCTGATCACCCAGACGCTTTGCACCCCCCGCTCTTGAGTCTTACTGAGCGTACTCTGAGTTGGTCGACCCGAGTGGAGGCAGTTTATGAGCATGCGACTGGTACTTGTGTTCCTGCTGTCTCCAGAACTGGTATAACACCCCTCCACCACCACCATCATCCCTATCCTAATTGATTTTTTAGTTGTCCTTATTGCTTGCCAAGTGACAGTGGCTAAAAAGTTACTACGTTAGTTTATAAATAGTTGTGGTTTAGGTTTTTTACTGTTTCCTTGTATAAAGTTGTGTAAATAGTCAGCCCTATGGATAATACCAGTGTTAATTCAACTGTTCCTAACCCCTGGGCAGTTATTGGGAATTATTGTGATTTAGAAAAGCCTCAGGGAATTGTTTTGTGTTGTCTGGCAATCTGTTTAATTTTTGTTCTGATGATTGTCTGGCGCCATCAAAATAAAATCAGTTTGTGCTTTTTGAAACCCCCAGTTGTGGTCTCATCCTTTCCGGCATCCCTTCGAACCTCGTGTATTACGGGGACTGAGAGTAATCATGCATGTTACACTTGACACAATAAACAGGATAGCCCCCACTCTGCTGCTGGGCTTCTGTCTCCATTTTTCTTATGAATAAGTTTAAGTATAAACTGGGCTTCTTATTAAATGTCTGGAATTATAGATTATTATAAAAGTTATGTTTAAAGAAGTTCAGAAGTCACTAGTGCCCTCTAACCTCCCCCTCCAAACTCCCTGTTAGCTGCTCCTGTTCGCAAGCTCCCTGGTCGCTGACTCACAGCTTATATAGTCCTGGTAGCCCCTCCCCCTGACTGAGGCTCAGCCAATTAACAGAGGCTTCTAGATTTCAAACTTTTTTAGAAGCTCCTTCAAACAAACAAGTAAACAAACCAAACAGACAAACACAAGCTCAGCACACAGCAAATAACCCCCCCCACACACACACACACAAACACATACTACAGACAGCCAATTACCACAAGGGTCCCGTATTTACTCCTCCTTTACCTGGAGAACTCCTTCTCCAAACTCCCTGTTAGCTGCTCCTGTTCACAAGCTCACTGAACTTTACATTCTTAAAGATTGTAACGTGCTTTGGGATCCTGCATTTAGAGTCACTGTGAAATATTTACCTTATTAGAAATGAATAAACATAATTTAAAATATACAAGGGAATGCATTTATATTTGTAGTGATCGAGCTCTGATGTTCTGAGATCCCTAATTCTTCCTTTCCCTCAAATGCACTCACTACCTCAGCAATGCCACCCAGGATGAAACATCTTTTTCCAAGAGATTGTAGGTTATCTTTTTATACAATGAATACTAAAAATGCATTTCAATAGAATATTTTAGAAATGAAGTACTGCTCGAAGGGCCTGATATAAAGCCCACTGAATTTAATGGACTATAAATCCTCCAGACACAGATGAGTAAAGTTACCAGAAGTTACTAATTATATGCAGTCAGGTTTAATTGCACATCATTGCAAATAACTGATCTCTTAAATGAAGCTGCAGGTTAGAAACCACAGTTTTGAGTCCACGGTGAAATACGTTTGTGTGAGTGTGTGTGTGTGTGTGTGTGTATATCAATTCAAAAACAACACACTGAATAAAGGCCTCAAGGATTTGCCACATCTATTTAAGTTATTATTTTCTGTATAACTTTTTAGCATTTTTAATATCGTTACATATTTTATATACATGTTGTTTTTTTAATTTATTTTAAGCCAGAACGGAAACAGATCTCATTAATCTTGGTTTGTTGTATAACATCAATGTGTTATGGCATCAGTTTTTCATATTTCTATGTGCTGTCCATTCAAATTACTTGGCAGTTGAGACATACTGGAAAATCAAAAGCTTGTCTCTCACCAACAGAAGTTGGTCCAATAAAAGAATATTACCTCACCTCACCCACCTTCTATCTAGAAAATCCAGACACTTAAGCAAGCATTGCTGAATATATTTATTGTACAGCAGAGAAGAGGTTAATAGTATTTTGTACTTAAGGGCTTGCAATTACACTTGAGACTTAACACCCCAATAAAAGGACTGGAGGATCTTTGCATCTTTCTTGTTGCTAACATTTTAGTATTTTTGGCTGCTAACAACAAATAAACATCTACACCGTAAAAAACGATTTTTAATTAAAAATGCTAAAAAGTTATACAGAAAATAATAACTTAAATATGTGTAGCAAATCCTGGAGGCCTTTATTCAGTCTTTAGTCACCTATGTGATGGCATGAGATACAGTATTCATAAAGCTGAATGGTTTTAATGCTGTCTGCATTTAATTAATAAACTGTGAATGTGTTAGAACTTTTTTCCTTGATCTGTACAAAATTTCAAATCTATCCTCATTCATATACCATTTTGTTTTGTCCAATTTTTATTATCTGTTTAAAACAAATGACCTTCCTCATATTAGTTACAAATTCTTATTAGGGGTATGCAAAATAATGCATTATGTGCTAGATCCAAAGCAACAGGCTTTTCTCCAAACCAAAGCTGATTTTTAAAAAAAATGTTTTATTAGATGCTTTTAGTAAAATAGGGTATGTCTACACTACAGAGTTAGTTCGAACTAACTTAGTTCGAATTAGTTAATTTGAACTAAGCTAATTCGAACTAACGCGTCTAGAACTAAAAACTAGTTCGAATTAGCGTTTTGCTAATTCGAACTAGCATGTCCACATTAAGTGGACCCTGAACAGAACTTAAGGCTGGCCGGAAGCAGTGCCGGCAGGGCATCAGAGGAGGACTTAGAGCGTGGAGATGCTGTCTCAGGCTAGCTGAGGGCTGCGCTTAAAGGGACCCGACCCCCACCCCGGACAGACAGTTCTCAGGGGTGCCCCGTTTGAAAACCAGTCCTGGCTTGGAGTGCCCGGAGTGCCCACACTGGGCACATCACAGCACTCGGCCATCAGCCCGGCTGCACTTGCCGCAGGCTGCCATCTGGGGAGAGGGGACAATTGGGGGGCTGCAGGAGAGCTTCCACCCCCAGAAGCCTGCAGAGCCAGCCCAGTCCTCCCCATCAGGGGCTCGTACCCCATTCCTCCCTCACCTCCTTCCACTTACCCTTCCCTAGCCCCTTTTCTTGATGTACAAAATAAAGGACAATTGTGTTCAAAAATGGAATTTGTCTTTATTGAACAAAACTGGAGGAGACTGGGAAAAGGAGGAGGGAGAGGGGAAGAGAGAGGCTGGGAGAGGGAAGGGCAACTAAAATGATCAGGGGTTGGGAACAGGTCCCATATGAAGAGAGGCTAAAGAGACTGGGACTTTTCAGCTTAGAAAAGAGGAGACGGAGGGAGGACAGGATAGAGGTCTCTAAAAGCAGGAGTTGGGTGGAGAGGGTGCAAACAGAAAAGTTCTTCATTAGTTCCCATAAAGAAGGAATAGAGGACACCAAAGGAAAGGAATGGGTAGCAGGCTTCAAACTAGTAAGAGAAAGTTGTTCTTCACAAAGCAAAGAGTCAACCTGTGGAACTCCTTACTTCAGGAGGCTGTGAAGGCTAGAACTAGAACAGAGTTTAAAGGGATGTGAGATCAAGTCATGGAGGTTGGGTCCATGGAGTGGTATTAGCCAGGGGGTAAGAGTGGTGTCCCTGCCCAAGGTTTGTGGAAGGCTGGAGAGGGATGGCACGAGACAAATGGCTTGGTCACTGTCTTTGGTCCATCCCCTCCAGGGTCCCTAGGGTTGGCCGCTGTTGGCAGACAGGCTACTGGGCTAGATGGACCTTTGGTTTGACCCAGGACGGCCATTGTAAGCTCAGGGCTCAGGGTCGGGGTCTCAGTGGACCCCCTTGATTTTCATGCACACCTGCTCCTGGGTGGCCAGGCTGGCAGCAATCCTGCCCTAGACGGCCACTTTCCTGTGCCTAGTGCGGAGGTCATGGATGAGGTCCACGATGTCCGCACTAGCCCAGGCGGGTGCCCGCCTCTTGCGGTCCCAGGCAAGCTCCTGGGAGCCGCCAGCCTGGTCCCGGGAAGAGGGGGAGGGCTGGGGGACATCGGGTGGCTGGCTCGATCCGTGCCAGGTGCAGGGTCTGCTGGGTGGGTGCTGGCAAGCTTGCACCTGGCACGGGCACCGTAGCCAGCCCGTGCCCCTTTAAGGGGTCCGGGGCTGGGAGGGGGGCATAGAGTTTCCCTGGTGTTGGCCAGAGTGGCCACCAGGGAAACCTGGGGAGGGCTAGCCTCCCACTAGTTCGAATTAAGGGTCTACACAGCCCTTAATTCGAACTAGCTAGTTCGAACTAGGCTTAATCCTCGTAAAATGAGGTTTACCTAGTTCGAACTAAGCGCTCCGCTAGTTCGAATTAATTTCAAACTAGCGGAGCGCTAGTGTAGTGCCTATGAAAGTTAGTTCGAACTAACGTCCGTTAGTTCGAACTAACTCTGTAGTGTAGACATACCCATATATATTAAAAGAATCACCATATCACAAAATTAATCTCCTGCACAGTAATTTTGTGTTTCTTTGACAATTCCTGCCCCAGATTGTCAGCACCACCTACTAGCAGACTTCTAGCACTGGAGCTAAAGCAGTAATTACACTATTTTACAGCTGTAGTAGAATGTTGTTCTTCATGTATATTGGCCATTAGTTTATTTTACAAGCATGTTAAACAAAATATTTGAATTGGAGGCATCATGTAAATACCATACTCTTCATATCCAAAATCAAGTCTAGAGAATTGTTCACATACCTAGAAGTGGGTAGTTAAGATTATGAGAATCAAATGAAACGTGACAATTTTGATGTCAGCCTTACTAATGAGAAATTAAGATTTAGAGGAAAGGTAAAGAAAAACTCAAGGAGAAAGGTAATAAATACCTGATAATAGTATACATAGTATAATAAATACAATAGATGGTCAACACTGTGTCGATATCTCAGTGTACAGAGTGAAAATTGAGAAATGATCAGGTTGCTAAAACTTAAGTTGTCTGCATTTCCTCAGTCCTAGAGACCATCAATAAGACAAGCAGTGACTTAATTCACAAAAATTCATCAAGTGGGAATATTCTCCACAGACAAATGACTTTGTATTGTGTGAATTAATGATAGTACCTGGAAGGATTTAAGACCAGCATTTAAATGACAAGAAACACTTAAAGGAAATGCAGAGAACGGAAGATTCCACGAGTTTTATGACATTACTGGAGAAATGCCAGTGATGGATTTATAAAGATCTTATCTACAAACTAACAGAATTATTCCAAGGAGTCTTAGGTAGCAGAGTATATATTAGGTCGTATTTAACTATGTGATTTTTGTGTGGGTAAATTTTTATGAGCTCTGTTATAGTATCTTGTATGTAAAGCAAAAGTAAGTAGGAAATATAACTTATGCTCTAATGAGGGATGAAGTAGTTTATTTTCTATTGTATGTTGATGCATTGAACTATAACATGGTATACCAGCGTTTCCTAAACTATGGGCCGCGGCCCGGTACAGGCCGTGGGAAAAAATACTGGGCCTCAGCATGGCTGCTGGGAGGAGGTGGGGAGGAACCGGCCACTGGGAAGCAGTGCTGGGGGCAGTGGGGCTGTCCCGCAGAGATCCAGGCAGGTGGGCAGGCGGGCAGGCAGCCAAAGCAGGGTTGGGAGCAGCACAGCTCTCCGGCAGAGATCCGGGCGGGCAACAAAAGCAGGGCTGAGAGCGGCGGGTCTGTCCCGCAGAGATCCAGACGGGTGGCGAAAGCAGGGTTGGGGGTAGCAGGGCTGTCCGGCGGTGGAGATTGGAGAGGGCTGGCAGCGGAACCAGGATTGCACGGGGGGTGGGAGAGCTGGCCGGGGGAGATCAGGAGGAGGAGAATGGAAGAATCAGTTGCTGGAAGCAGGGCTGGATGGGGGCAGCGGGGCTGGGGGAGCGAGCTGACCGGGGGAGATTGGTGGGTGGCAGGAGGAACTGGCCGCTGGAAGCAGGGCTGGACGGGGGTGGCGGGGCTGGGGGTGGCGGGTCGTCAGGGGAGCAGGGCTGACAGGCGGAGATTGGTGGGTGGTGAGGGGAACTGGCTGCTGGAAGCAGGGCTGGATGGGGGCAGCAGGGCTGGACTGCGGAGATTGGGAAGAGAAAGGGGGGGGGAGCGGGACTGACCTGGGCAGACGAGTGAGTCTTGCCGGGGATTCCATTCTCCCCCCTCCCCCCCCACATACGCCCCCTGGAGTAGTTGCGAACTGCCTGGCAGGTAGACACGCACAGACAGTGTGAGCACATCAACCAGCCAGGCAGCTAAGGACTAATACACCTAATTATAATAAAACGTACCTAATTAGAAAATACCAGGCATTTTATATGTCTGGTAATGTCTCAATTTCTTTCCCAGACAAAACCTTCAAATACCGGACTGTCCAGTACAAAACCGGACACCTGGCAACCCTACCCTTCCTTGCACCCTGCCTCTTAGCCAGATACCCAAACCCCAATCTGCTCCTGCTCCCGCCTCCTGAAGTGCTCATGTGGCGCCGGGTCCCCCAAGCCCTGGGCCAGGCTGGGTGGAGGATGCAGCCGGGTGAAACACTAAAAATTTATTCATTTTTCATTCTTTTTTTTATGCGTTTATATTTTTGGGCTGCAAAAGATAGTACTGAAAAAAATGGGTTCCAACTAAAGTAAAAAGTTTGGGAAACCCTGATCTAGCCAGCTTTCTATCCATCTTACAGTCCATTTATCCAATCCATATTCCCTTAACTTACTGGCAAGAATATTGTGGGTGACTGTATCAAAAGCTTTGCTAACGCTGGCACTGGGGACTTTGGGAGAACCAGAAACAACTTATTTGAATATTCATCATTTGCTTAGTGAATATGCAAATATTCAAATGAATGTTACCAGTCCTCCGAAATCTCGTGAATGGATTTACTGGTCCCTGTGCCATACGATGGGCTTTCATATCTTCCTAACACATCTTAAATAATAAAGAGATGGCGAGAATATGGACATGCAGGAAAAATTAGTCCACAAACAGAATTAGTATGAATTCTTTTTAAAAACTCTGGGTTATTTAAATCACATGGCCTGATTTTCTAAACACCTGGTCAAACTACTTATGGAGGATAATCACAGGGACCAAAGGTTTACTTTGGAGAAATCCCCAAAAGTTCTATTCTCCTTCTTCCTCCCAGACTACTCATATCCTTTTTTAGATTCCATACACCATCCCAATGACTTTTTTCCTTCCATATTCTTCTTTGAAGTTGCATCGATGAAGTTTCATTGATGATTTTTTTCTAATCCCTGTTATTTTTAAATTCATATTTTGGTATATGGTTAGGGGGTGAGGAGGGTGGCCCACTGCTGCCAAAGCTGCCAGTGGTTGTGCAGTGGGGACTGCAGTGGTGACAGTGACAGTGCAGTGGTGGCTCACCACAACCACTGTTGCCTAAGCTGCCAGGCTCAGATGCTAAGGACACCAGTCTTTGTCCTTTCCCAAATACCTCTTGACAGTCACTGAACATCTGATCAGTGGTTCCCATTCAATAGCTGCGTATAGTGGGGGCTAAGAACCCCCTTTTATTTTCCATGGGTGCTTAAGCTCTGCTATCATTCTCACCATTGTCACATGCACAGGTAAAACCAGTTCCTTACTTCAGTTGACTACTCCCCAGTTCATAAATCCAAGGATCACATTGCTCTGAGAACTCATATTGAGCTGCTTCTCTGCTATCACCCATATTTTTTTTTCCAGAATCGCTGCTTTTCAGGATTCAGTTCCCCATTCTGTAGTATGTACTGAATTCCTTGTTTCTCAGGTATAATTTGTATTTGACTGTACTCAGATGCATTTTGGTTAAATGGCCCCAATTTACTAACCAACCAAGATGACTCTGTCCTATCCTCATCATTATGCACCACTCTTCCAATCTTTGTCATCTGCACATTTTATCAGCAGTGATTTTACAGTTACATCCTGATTACTGATAAAAATGTTGAATACTGTAATACCAATGCCTGGGAAACTTCACTAGAAATATATCCGTTTAATGATTCTCCACTGACAATTACTTTTTTTTTTTTTTTTTTTTTTTAGATATCGGTTATCCTGCACTCAGTCCTTGAAATCATTCAATTTATTTTGGTGAAACTGTACTTCACTATGGATAATTAGTAGAAAAAGAATATAGGGGGCTATATTAAAAACATTTGTGGGTGAATTTAGAGTTCATGAAAGTGAGTGGCCAATAGTACAGTTTTAAGGCATGCAGAGAGATTCAACAGCTGGAACTGTCAGTACCAGATCTTGGTTTCTAATGTCACTGATAAGGTAGTAATTAACCTCTTTTAAACAGAGAATATCAACCGCAACAAATATTACAAGAGCAAGATCTGCCGGACCTAGAGGCCAGCCACTGATTAAATGTAGGAGCTTATTCTCTGGTACATCACCAGGCTGGATTTATTGGACAAACAAGCTATGTTCAGACATAGATTGTTCTTCTTCCTATTTCTGCAAAGATGATCCAGGATGAAAAGCAGATTATTCAATAGAAATAAACCATCAATATATTTTCAGACTTGCCAAAACCAGTATTTTTGAAAATTTAGTATTTCCTATAGTACAAAAGTGGATAACGAAATGTGCAGTATTTTAATGTTTTTCTTCATAAAACTATTCCATTGATAATAGGCTCCTGGCAAGGTGTGAGCAGGAGGGCGGGGCGGGGGGGATTTGTGTTCCCAGAAGGGGCAGGCCTTGGGCAGAAGAGGTGGGGCTGGCGCTCAGCAGCCATGAGCACTGCCTGGAGCGCAGTGCATTGGCCCCCAGGCAAGCCTCTGTGCCACTCAGAGTGCAGTGCCCCTCCAGCCCTTAGCGGTGCCCAGGGCATGCATCACTATACTCTGGCAGTGATTTAGCGGGCCTGCAGGAACTCCTGGCTCCGTTGAGTCACCAGGGCCCTAGGAAACTTTCCCCTTCCCCCCCACCCCTATCAGCAGGCCTGAGTATCTAAAAGTAAGCATTCTTGAATAACATTGGAAATGATTGAGAATTGCCTAGCTCAGATTATTTCTTATGCATTGATGATGAATTTGGTAATAAATATCACAACCTTGTTTATAAGGTCAAATTATCTCTAATGCACACAAATTAAAATGAAAAGCAGAGTCTGCAAATAACTGAAATGTTTTGTTTTGGAAACTACCATGTCTTTTGTCAAATGCTTCTTTATAGTTATAGATTTTGCATTATTTTAGCCTTTATTCCAAAGGACCATTTTGTTAATCCCAAACCACCTTACCGTATAAAGAGATCGTTTAAGCTCTATTGAAATGATGCCATCTCTTGTGTACAAGTAGTTATGTGCCAGAAACATTACACAACAGGATTGTGAGGAAAATGGAGAATAATTTCTCCATCTGGGAATTAGGAAGCTGGAAAGTAATTTGGAATTTGGCCAGAATACCAGGTTTAATAGCCCTTCTCTTGTGAAGAGTGCCATGGGATATTTAATGACAAGTTGTCAGGAAGGCTTCAGTTTTATGTGTCCTCCAAAAGATGTGATTGGCTCATGAAACTGAGATAGAGCTCTGTTGACTTTTAGTAACAGTGTTTGGACCCATTAACTGTTTACATTTCTATTGGCTAAAATAGCATAAACTATAGATAATCCTTTCACTTTGCTCTTGATCTCTTTTATCTTCCCACCAAAGGAAGTGAGAAGGCTTTTTAGATCACTAAAACATGTAATTTTTATTAGTTCTTTAAAATATGCCATCATAAAAAAGCACTAAAGATGATTGGTGACCTGAAGGCATGTTTAGAAACTTTCTCACTGTAAACTAATTCTTTGCCTTGTCCCAGGCCAGACACCTGAAGTCTAAATTAAATGTATTATATGCTCTTAATGTCAGCATCAGATTTGTAGAAGAATATACATGTACATAATGACACAAACAGCTATAATAAAACATGCAAATGTATCTCTGGCTTTTGTGTGTGTGTGTGTGTGTGTGTGTGTGTGTGTGTGTGTGTGTGTGTCTGTATGTTTTATATTATATGCATTTTATTTTGTGTTGAAATGTAAATAATTAGAATCAACACTGAATCTGTATTTCACAGTGTCTAACAAATTTGTGTATCTCATATTTTACTTTCCTGGCAGCATATTTTTAGAGTTCATTTGGGCTGTGAATACTGGGGAAGTGCAGTTACCTTACTTAGTTTTTGGCCATTTGACTATTCTTTATTTTGGGGAGTTTGAATTTTATGTAAACTTTCTGTTTTATGTAAACTTCTTCCCGTGGCTTATTGTTATACTTCCCTAACTGAGGAGTGAAAGTTGAAGAAGCAGGGGTTTCCACATGATTGTGATAGAGGATGCAGCCCGTACACTCAATAGAGAATATTTAACCACAACTACATAGTGCCATTTTTAAAGCTTCTTGTCCCCCAAGCAAGACTAGCTAATAGTTCCCTGAACAGGGTCAGAGTTGGTGTAGCAGAGAATTTCACAACCCAAAATGAAAGCTTTCATATTCCAGTTCAGAAAAAAGATGCCAGTAGAAGTACATCTCAGTGTCACATTGTTAGGCAGAGATGTTGTTATCATCACTGATGTATAAGTGCAAGAAGCCAGAGGCACAGAAGTGTTTCTGTGTGGTTAAAATATAGACACCCAGGCAATGCCAGTGGACATTTTACATTTAAAGGGACAGAAGTGACTTTTTGTGGGAGACAAATGAGCTCAAAGAACACTTGCCCCTATCAGTGCCCCTTCCACTTTGGTGTCCCATGTGGACACTTGTTTAGAGTTCCCTTAAGGCTGTCCCTGCAGCTACAGTGTGTACAGAACAAGATTGCCTACTGTATGAAAAGGAGGAGCAGAGGGTTCAGGCCCCTAATCAGCAATGACATTTCTGCTTCCTGACACTGCAGAATGAGGAACAAGGGGTCATTCAACATAGGAAACTCAAATGCAAACCTGCCAATTAAGGGAAACTTATAGTTAGAAAGAATGTCACAACCAAAGGGAGACAAACACACATTAAGAACAAAGACACTTTTAAAAGGAAAGTAAGCATGAAGAGTTGCTGAGGGATATGAGGGGAGGGGTTACGGATATGTGTGGAATAACCTCAATGTGCAATTCACAAATAGCTTTAAAATACATGTGATATGTTAGCTACATTTATTCACACAGTTATTTTCTTCTGTTGAGTATTGTGCTGACCAAAACAAAGGCCAGAGATTACAGTACATGAAAAACTTGGAGGAGCCTTACCCTTTTAAAATTAGCTTAAAATTCAGAAAGTGATCTTAAGTTACCACTGTCAGGCTAAATAAATATGGAAAACTGTGCTGTTCTGTTCTGATACCTTAACTATGAATTTCAATAGAGAAAGCCCATAGAACCATTAATACATGTATTCAAATGGACATCTAAAAAATTTTAAAGGAGAAAAAAATCCTTCTTTTGAGTTGGAAAATCTTTCCTTCACCTGTCCTAGATTCAAGTATCAGAGGGGTAGCTGTGTTAGTCTCCTCATCACTTTTGCTGTCCTAGACTACTCACTTTTGTTTGTTTGTTTGTGAGTGTAGTCAAAAAGACTGCTAGAAATATTCACACAGTTTACTTATCTAAACATTTTTAAGATATCATAATAGGACAAAAAGAATGCAAAATATCATTCAGAATGGAGGACAGAAAACCTGCTGGTTGTGAAGTCATATTATTTGAAACCTAATATCCTGTCCATTAAAAATTTCAGCCCATTGTAGTGATATTTATATTTTTGTCTATATTATTTGTATTCAAAAAGTCACAAGGAAAAAATACAAAAGTGGAAGTTTTGTTCTATACGTAATTTATAGTCCAGAAATGTCCCCTTTCAAGAACTTTTTATAATCTGGCTGATTTGGTATTAAAACATATACATTTAGATTTTCCATGTTTTAATACTAAGACATATCTATACCCAATCAAATTACAAAATAAAAAAATAAAAGGCTTGCTCCGATATAGAGCCATTTTTGAATGAAAATAGATTTAGAAGTAAATTTAATTTGATCAAAACAAATTAAATGAAAATTTTTATGACTACAGAGTATGTGAACTCTCTAATTTCAAAGATTTCGAATTGTGCTGCATAACATTACATAGTATCCTACATCCAGTTTTATGTTGAATATTCCCTTTAAGGAGAAATCTCTTGCCTAGATTGATGGCAGGATATGGCCTTTAGAAATATTTTTTTCCATAACCCAGGATGTCCTTGTGGCTAAAACTTGACAACAGTGTCTGCATAAAGCCCAACACTACTTGTTATTTGGGAACAATATGGGGTGACTATATTGTATCCATAATAAATATTGTCTTTGGAGGAAAAAAATATAATAAATCTTTCAGCACAAAATGTAGTGATTCCCTCCATTGGCTTCCATTTCTGCCACTTTTGCAAATAATTAGCATTAATTTTTGTGATCTAGTCAACCCTGGTCCTAAATCAAATAATTCAGGAAGTATTTCTTTCTCGTTTTTATATTCAAATTCATCCCCTGACACAAATCAGCTTTATGCCTTACCTATTATGAGGTAAAATGAAGTGAACCATCCCTGCAGAACAATCAGTTTGCTATGGTTCTGAGGAGGAAGTCTTGGTCCCAGAAAAACAAGATGCAAAAAATATGGTTTAACAAGGCTGCAGTTTTATTAACTCATCTAAGAACTACACAGTAATAATTTGGACAGCACAAGTACTAATTTGGACAGCATAAGCCTTTCCACTGCTATCAGGTCATCCATCCATAGCTGGTCTCAGATCATTACTGGAAACCCACTGCTCTCACCTTGAGAGAGGGTTAAAAGACTGGAGAAGTGAGGTTGTTTCATCACTGTACCTGGTATTAAAAGCCCCAGTCTTTCTAGGGGATTCTTTCCCCATAAATCCACTTCTGGTACCTGTGGAATGACCAGCCTGCCCACCAGCTCACGTGATGCCTTGCTCTCTTCTCCTCCCGACTCCAGAAGGAACAGATACTCTTAAAGGAGCTATTACCTTTTCCACCCATCATTCCAGGCAAAGCTGCTTTGCGATTGTGGAAACTGGAGGTTTGCAGCCTCTTCTTTCTCTTCAAAGACACAAACACAGCCACATACAAAATTTTAGTCAAAATATGTATATGCCATAATGCAAACAATGAGTTTCTCACTATTGTCATTGACTTTCATTCATTATGTTTTAAGGTTCACTGATGCTTGTATGAATATTTCATTTATTCTGAATTAATGTGTGTAGAGTTAAGATTTTTTCTTTGAAAAACTCATGAAATATGCACAATAGAATCACAGAAGTCACAAAAATGCTTTTTCTGCATGCATTATCTCATGAAAATAGTATATTTTCATGACAACCATTGGAGAAATCCTGGCCCCACTGAAATAACTGGCAAAATTCTCAGACTTCGGCTGGGCTAGGATTCCACCCTGTGGTTACAAAAGTTACCACTCATTATACGTGTGTGTGTAATACGTACACATTATAATTGCACATAAATAGATTTTTTTCAAAGCTAACACTTGATTAAAAACCTAAGTTTTCAAGATAGTAATAGATGTCTAAATGTATTTGTGTGACAAGTTATATCTGAAATTAGATGTCTACTTTGTGTGCTTTCACTTTATGTATGTGTGGGTGACCAGGCATTTGCCCTGCACTGGCCCTTTAAGGGCAAAACCCCATCTCTGAGCAAAGGCTGAGAGGGAAGCCCCAGCTGAGGCAGTTCTGCTAATGAGGGCCCAGCTGGGGGCTATATAAAGAAGGGCTCCTGACTGCTACTTTGGACAGAGAGCAGTAGGGATCTGACTGCCTGGGAAGCAGGAAGCTTCCTGGAGGTAGAGCAGTGCTGGAGAAGGAAGGCAGAACTGGTGCAGGAGGAATAACGGTAATTCAAATTAGGAGCTTTAATTTGAACTACCTAGTCCGTGCCACATGCAGCCGCGAGTAGGTAGTTCGAACTACAGGGCATTTAAAAATCCCAGGCTTCATTTGTAAGTTTGAATGCCTACATTAGCCACCATAGTTCGAACTAGGGTGGCAGTGTAGACATACCTTAGTTTGGTACTATCAGAAGCCGATCAGCACAGATCGGTGCTCCTACCTTTGCTCTACTTGGCTTAGATAGGCTGTGTCTATACTGGCGCGATCTTGCACCAGAGCTATGCAAATGAGGCTCAGCGTGGAATATTGCCGAGCCTCATTTGCATAACTAATGAGACGCCATTTTGCGGAAGAGGCTCTTGCGCAAGAAAAACCCCCTTGCGCAAGAAAAACCCCTTCTTGCACAAAGCTGTTATACTGATTATAAGCCACAAGACATATATTACTTTTTTTACCAGGGTATAGGGCTTTAAAGATTCATAGTCCCTCATATCTTAAACCTGGAAAGGGAGAAACTACCTACCCAAACTCCTTCTACCCTTCGCTGTCTGGGGTAACCATATTACAGCTCTTTGACTCAAAAGAAGCACTCCATGGGTACGTCTACACAACAGTGTTATTTTGGAATAACTGGTGTTATTCTGAAATAACATAGTCCGCATCTACACAATAAGTAGTTATTTCAACATAATGTCAAAATAATGTTGAGGTGAGGGATTTCTTACTCCGACTCCTGTAACTCTCATTTCATGAGGAGTAAGGGAAGTCAGAGGAAGAGTGCTCATAGAATCATAGAGCTGAAAGAGACCATAGAAGGCCATCAAGTCCAGCTCCCTGCCCAAGGCAGGACCAATTCTTTGGACTTCCTGTTACGTACACAGTACCAAAAGCCAAAATAAGGTTTTTTGACTTAAGCTACGCAGTTGACATAACTGAGGTTGCGTAGCTTATTTCAGCTTTAGCCCTGCTGTGGAGACATCCCTATGTGTCAGTGCACCCTCGTGCATGTTTCTCAGAGTGCATTTTAAACTGTGAGTTGGCCTTAACAATCTGTTTCTGCAACCTACAGCTGAAGGGAAAAGTTTGGGGCCCATGATGAGAGCAATCTGACTTTGCAGCTCTATGGCAGGAAAGTACCAAGTGAAGTATGGTAAGAACTCTCTTCCTCCCCTTCAAAACAGATTATAGGAAACTTATTTGTGAAGAAATATTCCATTATACAGATCAGATGATACTTATATTCAAGGTTTCTGAATATCATGCGAATGTTAAGGGCCATAAATATGACTTCTATTCTGCTATTAGTTAAATTTGCCCATAGTATTAAAATAAAAAAAAATTGCTCCATAGATTTTCTTTTCACTAAGGCAATTGAACAAATGCTGGATTTTATCACAGCTTAATATTACTATGTATAGAATCTTTTCCTTGTCTGATACTCAACAAGTATTGTAGATAATGGCTGATACTTTTTGTTAATTCTCTTTTATTGGCTCAAGCCTGATAGAATTTATATGTCAACAAGTTAAGGTAAGTGGTTTAGAAGGAATTGATAGTGGTAAGAGTAATATCTGACAAGTGTAGTAATTGAAAGTTGTAGTAATTTAATTTACTGAATGACAAATTGTAATATTGAAAATGTTGATATAATGTAAAAGAAAATTTAAATGTTTAGGATGCTCTGCAAAAATATTTTACTTTAAAAGTACTGAGATAAAAATCCATAAAGTCAGTGGAGTGACTCCGGGGCTTCGTCTACATTGGCCCCTATTACGGAATAGGCATGCTAATGTAGAACTTTAGAAGAGGCAAGTGCGCGGGGGATTTAAATATCCCCCGCGGCATTTGCATTTTTATGGCTGCCGCTATTTTCTGGCTTGGAGATAAGCCGGAGAAAAGCGTCCAGACTGGCGCGATCCTCCGGACTAAAGCTCTATTCCGGAGGATCTCTTATTCCTACTTGCAAGACTGGAATACTTGCAAGTAGGAATAAGAGATCCTCCGGAATAGGGCTTTATTCCGGAGGATCGCGCCAGTCTGGACGCTTTTCTCCGGCTTATCTCCAAGACGGAAAAAAGCGGTGGCCATGGAAATGCAAATGCCGCGGGGGATATTTAAATCCCCCGCGCATTTGCCTCTTCCAAAGTTCTACATTAGCATGCCTATTCCGTAATAGGCGGCCAGTGTAGACACAGCCCAGATGTATACCGATGTACCTTAGACCACAGTCTGGCCCTTTTTCTTCAGTTTATACAAATGGTTCTTAAATAACACTGTTTGGTAGATTGAAATACAGTGAATAAATCAGACTGACATTTTGCATCACATGTCATTTATGTAAGAGGACATTTTTATATTGGTGTCCTACCTTTCTAAACTGAACAAATGTTTCTGAAACCAAAAACTCAGCTAATCCCTTTGCTGGTTTAATAACAGATAAAATATTTTATTCCATAAATATCCATCAGAAACAACTTTAAAATATTAAACTGCAAACAATTTACTAGAACCCTTAGGAGCAATCATTATAACTCCGTATCATGCTAGTGCACACTGCATAGAAATTTCTCCAAATAGTGTATTCACTGACACATAGGTAACCCAGAAAATATTTATGTGGGTTGACCTGGAGCTGTTTTCTCACATTCTCCTCTTAAATCTGGTCCTCTCTTAAAACTGCTTTGTGTTTACTATAGTTTTCTTCAATTTCTCCTTCCGAATTGAACCTAGTCTGGTTCCTCTACTCTCAAAATGACAATACCCTTCTTCACAGGCAACTTCATCTTGTACCATTGCTTTTAGAATAGTTCCAATCCTGTCCAACTTCTTCTATCATGGACAAACAGTTTGGTCTAAGTGGTCACAGAAAAATTTCAGCTTAACTTGGTGTTGTAGTATCTACCTTTATGGAATATTAGACAAGAGAAGCCTCCATTGTCACTGAATGACGACTCCTTAAAAGACTTCTAATTGACAGACTCAGGCTTTATTGAGGCCATTGTAAATGGCTGAAACTAAAACTTCCAAAACACAACCCAGGCATGTTTAAACACATACAGACACACACATGCCATCATCACAACCACAACAATCTGGTTACAAATAATATTAAACATCAGAACACTTGAAAAACAACTCCTGTTTTAATGTGTTCCCATAAACTTTCTTCCTTGGAGTTTCCCTTTATGCCATCATTTAAAAAAAATGCAAGACAGGTTAGCAATTCTCTTTATTTAGCCTTTTATTTTTCATATTCCATTACATTTGATGATTGGATATCTGCATTTATAATGGTGATATGAAATGGGCTTGGCATATTGCATTCAAGTCAAATGATTTGAAATCAAGTGAGAACAAGTGTTGTTACATAGTCACAGAAGTGAATGTATCACAGCGCTTGTATTACATTCACAAAGGAATATATTTGACTCTCGCCTTTGAATCTAATTAAAATGCCACTGGCATACAATGGGGTGGCTCTTAAAGTGGCAATGGGATTTCTAAATTAAAGCTATGATTAAAAAAACAGTTTTAGCGGCACAGTTCCCCACTGGTAACCAGTGGGATGTGGGTGCCTTATGCGATTTTACAAATCACAGTCGGAACTAATAACCAAGTCTTGCCAATATCTTCATTTTATCTGTTCACCTTTGGATTTATGTAGTGTTTGATATTGGTACCTAAGGCCTGGTCTACACTATACCAGGAAGGTCAGCTTAAGGTACGCAATTCCAGCTATGTAAAATACATAGATGAAGTCAGTTTAACTTAAGCTGAGTCTTGGCGGCATCCACACAGCAGGAGGCTGATGGGAGCAAATGCTCCTATCTACTTCTCTTAGTTCTCATGAATGCAAGGAGTACAGAGGCTGGCCAGCGCTGCCCTCAGCATTGAATTTATGGGTCATAGAATCATAGAATACTAGAACTGGAAGGGACCTCAAGAGATCATTAAGTCCAGTCCCTTGTCCTCACATCAAGACCAAACACAGTCTAGATCATTCCTGATGGATGTCTATCCAAACTGCTCCTAAATATCTTTAGCTATGGAGATTCCATAACCTCTCTGGGTAATTTATTACAGTGTTTAACCACCCTGACAGTTAGGAAGTTTTTCCTAATGTCCAACCTAAACCTCCCTTGCTGCAATTTAAGCCCATTGCTTCTTGTCCTATCCTCAGAGGCCAAGGAGAACAATTTTTCTCCCTCTTCTTTGTAACACCTTTATAGCTAGTTAAAAACTATATCTTTCCCCTTTCAGTCTTCTGTTTTCTAAACTAAACAAACCCAGTTCTTTTAGTCTTCCCTCATAGCTCATGTTTTCTAGGCCTTTAATAATTTTTGTTGTTCTTCTCTGGACCTTCTCCAATTTTTCCACATCTTTCTTAAAATGTGGTGCCCAGAACTGGACACAGTACTCCAATTGAGACCTAATCAGTGCAGAGTAGAGCAGAAGAATGACTTCTTGTGTCTCACTTGTGTCTCACTCACACTAACTTGCTATACTAGACCCGCTAAATCAAATGCCAGATCAACCTCCAGAGTGTTGATCCACCAGTAAGTATAGACGTGCCCTAAGCATGACATGGTTGGAGTTTCCCAAATGGTATGTACACAGCTATGGCTACATTTGAATTGGGAGGTATACGTCTCAGGTTAGGTAGAAGTACCCATGCTAATTCGGTTTGATATAGTGGATTAAAACATCGGGGGTACGCAGGTGGCAGTTCAGAATAGTGTCCTGCTCGGTGGGGCGGTGCACAGATTGGAATGTGTGTCCCATCAAGCGCTCCTCCACAGTTCAGGAAGCCAAGGGCAGCAAAGCCGGTCACGACGCTGTCCAGGTCTACTAGATGGATGAGCCTGTTTAGCAACTTGGAACTGATGGCCCTCACCACCTACAGAAAGAGACAAATGGACAGACAACAAAATTTTAGAAGGGGTACCTGATCTCTTGGGAGGAGAACCCACCACCCACCTTCCCCCTCAAACACCCAGGGAATCCCCTCCTCAGAACTCCACTCCCCTTCCCGGCAGCTCAGGGTGAGTGAAGGAGCTCCCTCCCACTCCAACTCCCACTCCCACTCCACCCCATCCCCCACTCTACCTTGCCCTTTCCTGACAGTCTTCTTTTTTTACCCCACCTCCAACTGTGACTGTCCCCTGACAATGACTTACGTCCATCAGGATGGACCCAACAGTAGACCTGCCCTCTCCAAACTGGTGTCCCATGGAGCATTAGCTGTCAGGGGTGGCCAGCTTCCAGAGGGCAATGGCGACCCTCTTTTCCAGGGGGATGGCGGGCCACAGGTGGGTGTCCTGCCGTTGCAGAGCAGGGGCGAGCCAGGTACACAGCTCCTGGAAAGTGGCCTTCCACATCCGGAAGTTGCGGAGCCACTGCTGGTCGTCCCACAGCTCCATAACAAGCTGGTCCCACCAGTCAGAGCTGGTGTCAAGCCTCCAAAAACACCTCTCCACAAAGAAGTTTGGCGAAAAGGGCAGTGGGGCTACATGACGGGCGAACCTTTCGTACATCTGGTCTGGGTCCAGATGGGGAAGTAGCCTCATGACTCTGTCATGCAGATGCAGAAAAACATGCAGTATGATGGCGTGGGGCCATCGCCTGCCCAGGGGCAGCTCTGGCTCCATGGCAAAAAACGGGGATCCAAATCAGGAAAACCTCCAAACAAAAAACCCTGCTGTGCTGTCCCAGGAAGCTGGGCATGCCAAACAAGCACTGCAATACCTTGCATACCTCCTAGAGGGACAGCAAAGGCAGCTGTAGGAGCAGAGCAATGGGTGTTCTGGGGGGGTCCCTTTAACCACGCGTCTCTGCAAAGGGCAGGCAGCAGCACCGGAAGGAAATGCTGCCCCTGTACTCTGGCAGAAGCGGTTCCAGGTGGCTTTTTCTTTTGAAATAGCGTCCAGCAGTCAGGGTGCTCTTTTTCGAAAAAGATCGATTTTCCGATCCGCATAATGTAATCTAGATGCTCTTTTTCAAAAGCGTCTTTTGAAAGAGATGCGCAATCTAGACGTACCCTCTCAGAACTTTAAAATGCTTTTGTCACATCGCTTCTCTGTGGACAGGAGACCTGGACACCACATAAATGGCATATCAAACAACAAGAGGCCTTGTATACGTGGTCTCTGTGGTTATCTGCTTGGAAGACAACATTACCAACCTAGAGGTTCTCCAAAAGTCAAATGTCACAAGTATGGAGGCCACGCTGATAAACACGTGACTGTGCTGGATTGGGCACACTGGAATGCTTAAACATCCATTCCCCAGAAAAATCTTAGGTGGAGAATTGGCACAAGGACACCAGAATCACGGCTACACAGAGAGCATTGAGAATAGGATATGCTTTGGTGCAATAAAACCAAATGATCTTGAGAAAACTGCATCAAATAGATCAGCATTGTATTGACCTACAACACTCTAAACTTCCTAAGCCTTTGAAGAGGACAGAGGAAATAACTGACTTAACTTGCAGGGAAAAGTGTCATATGAGTGCTTGAGCTACTAATAAAGCCCCAATCTAGGTCTATGGGCTAATTATGGAATACAGATACTAAACAATAAAAACACTTGCATCTTTTTAAAATGTATATTACAGTGAAACCTTTGTTATCCAGCACTCTGTTAACCAGAAAACTTTATTAACTGGCATTGCCTCCAGCCACAATACTGTCACATCTTCAGGCGCATGGACCTGGCTTGGTTTACCATGATTGGCTTAACAAATTTTTATTTAAGAAGTACTAATCATCTTTAACTCAGAATAGAAATGTGAGACCAACTGCCTCACACTACAAAACTACCAATATTAAAAACTTGAGTTTTACAATTATTGTCCATTGGTTTTTCCTAAGTTACAGATAACCAGATAACCTCAGATAACCAGAATTTTAAGATAACCGGATTGCCCTAATCCCTGAGCGTGCCGCATAACCCAGGTTTTACTGTATTTTTAAAATTTTGGATGCTCATATATTCATCTATTCAGGATGTCCCAGGTTATCATTAGCCTATGCATTGTATATTTTGTTTACATATGAGAGATTCCTCTGGTACAAAATATTTAAAAAATGTAGGCAAAAAGTGTCAGAGCTGATCATGTGGACATAATCACACATGCATCTCCTACTAAATAAATTTTGGAGACTTTATTGACTCTTTCTTTTTTTTAAACAAATGGTTGCTTCTTTGTTGGTAAAAGCATAATATAGATAAATCCTAATATGTAATACTAAATTCCAGTTTCAAAACTGCCTTCCTTTGGATTGAAGATAGAAATGCCTTTGGTAATATTTTTGTGGTCTGCTTTGAAAAACACTGCAAACAAAAATCCTTCTTGAGTGCTCCTATAATACATTGTTTTCAAGTTTCTTTTACTTCTAACTGGGAGCTTCAATTGTGTATTGGTAAATTTAAGGCTTTTTGTAATCCAATACAATTATTTATTTGGTGGCTGAAGAGGTAGAAAAATAAAGAGGGGAATCTGTATTGGCCTAGAGCAACTGAACTGATGCATTGTGGACATGGTGAAAGGGAGTCTACAATCAGAGAATCAGAGAATACTAGGACTGGAAGGGACCTCGAGAGGTCATATAGTCCAGTCCCCTGCCGTCATGGCAGGACCCAGTACTGTCTAGACCATCCCTGATAGACATTTATCTAACCTACTCCTAAATATCTCCAGAGATGGAGATTCAACAACCTCCCTAGGCAATTTATTCCAGTGTTTAACCACCCTGACAGTTAGGAACTTTTTTCTAATCTCCAACCTAAACCTCCCTTGCTGCAGTTTAAGCCCATTGCTTCTTGTTCTATCCTAGGTGGCGAGGAAGAACAATTTTTCTCCCTCCTCCTTGAGGCACTCTTTTAAATACCTGAAAACTACTCTCATGTCCCCTCTCAATCTTCTCTTTTCCAAACTAAACAAGCCCATGTTCTGCCATTGCCCATATTCAGTCAGTGTGAGTGAATATGCCCGTTCTGGGGAAGTGAGGGAGATGAGAAAAATCATGATAAATATATTCTGTTGCATTTGCATTCCACATCCCTGTTGATTGGTATTAGCATTAGATTAAAATATTTATCACACTTGTTCTGGATAAATTGCATCAATATAATTTATTATTTAAGAACAAGTGTGAATGATGTGCTTCCGTGACGATAATATGGTTATTCACACTGTTCTGATGAATGTCAGCTTTAAATAAGTGGAAAAATGTAAGTCTTTGTAAATTCTTAATTTAGAGAACTGTAACAATGTTATTATTTTAAATATCCTCTTTTAATTTAGAAAAGGCCACTCAGAAAAGAGAAAGATTAAAATGTGTGAAAAAAGAGAAAAGGAATTTACCCTGCAGCCTTTATAACAGAAAAATCTGTCAGTGATGTGCCAATTTATTGGTATTGAGTCAGATTATCCCATGTGGTTGGTTCATCCATTCTTTCCTCTGTTTTGAATGTCACACAAATATATTTGCAAATATGTTTTAAAGCTGTACCTCACACAAGGAGAGTATATTTGTTTGGAAATATCTGTAAAATAAACATTTTCCTACTAAAGTGTTAGAAAGTTTTTGTTTTGTTTTTGGTTGTGTACTTTGGAGTTTCATTGAGAAACTTTGTGGGAGAAATTTGTGCTACAAACAGACTTGAATGAACAATGGGAAATGAATTTTAGGTGTAAAGGGCAACCTGGAAGAAGGTATAAACGCATAAATGGAAAAAGGAAGCAATCACATTTAAAATGGCAGTTTGGAAGAAATATGGGAGGTAGAAAAGAGTGCAGGAGGAAATCAGAGCTGAGATGCATGAAGGTCAGAGAGAAGGAGGTAGTCAAGGAATGAGCAGGGTATGAACTATATTTTTTGTGTTAGAGAGGAAAAGATGCATTTGGGAGCTTAAGAAGGAAGAAATGGTGGAATTTGACAGCAACCTTATGTCAGAGATGAAGAAATATTTAAAAGGGCGGTTGTGAGTGTATTGAAACTGACAATGAAAGGAAATTAATCAGGAAGGTTTTGGCCCAGAGATGCCATGTTTTGAGTCTAAACATGGCCATTAATTTACTCTTTCCTCATAGGTCAGGTTTTCTAACCCTTTTATCATTTTTGTTACTCTCTTCTGGACTCTTGCCCGTGTAGCCACACTGTTCCTAAATGGGAGCTCCCAGAATTGAGCACAGTATTCCAGCTGAAGCTTCTCTAGAGCCCTTGTTGTACATATGACAACTCTGTTTATACATCCACAAATGGTATTGTCTGTTTTCACAATAGCATCATATTATTGATCCAGATTCAATTTGTGATCATGAGGATCCTCAGATTCTTTTCAGCAGTGCTGCTGCCTAGCCAATAGTTTCTCTTTTTGCAGTCATGCATTTGGTTGGTCCTTTCTAAGTGTACGACTTTCCATTTTTCTTTATTGAATTTCATCTTGTTGATGTCAGACCAATTCTTTAATTTGTCAATATGATTTTGAATTTGAATCCTGACCTACAAAGGTTTAGTAATCCTTCTAATCCTAGTGTCATATGCACATTTTATAAGCACCCACTCCACTTCCAAGTTATTAATTAAAATACTGACTAGTACCAGACTAAGCGTAGATCTCTGCAGGAGCACAATGGCCATGTCTCCACAGTTTAAGAGCAAACTGTTGATAATTGTTCTTTGAATATTTGCAAAAGAAAAAGATGCAAGGGAAGAGCTAAAGCCTGGGATTGCTAGTTCCACGATAAGCATCATCCTTTCTGGATGATGCTTACTGAGGAACCAGTTAACTGGCAGCCATAATGTCAACTGATTTACTTTTTAAATTGGATTTTACATCCCTATCCCTTAGAATCATAGAAGGGACCTCGAGAAGTCATCCAGTCTCCTGCCCTCACAGCAGAACCAAACATCATCTAGATCATCCCTGATAGACATTTGTCTAATCTGCTCTTAAATATCTCCAGTGATGGAGATTCTGCAACCTCCCTAGGCAATTTATTCCAGTGTTTAGCCACACTGACAGTTAGGAAGTTTTTCCGAATGTCCAGTCCAAATCTCCCTTGATGCAATTTAAGCCCATTGCTTCTTGTCCTAAAAAGAGAAATGAGGACATCAGCAACACTGGAAATTGTGTTCTGATTCTTAGAGTTATATGGCACCCGGCATCTGACCTCATACTAAGGAATAGTGAAGAGGATATATGAAGGGAACCTCTCTTGTGGGTAGTAAGGCCCTGTGAGATCAGCTTTGTATACCACCTTGTTCAAACCACTTAATCTCGATGTAATTCAGTCTTCCAGCTGTAAAAAGGGATAATATTACTTTCCTATCTCACAAAATTACACACATGCTATGGTAATGGGGCCATATAAGCATATTGAATAATAGTAACACAAATACGGTTTCACTAATAGTGCATTCTATACTGCCTCATACATCATCAGTAGAATAACCAACTGTCGGCTATCTTTGTAATGGATACTATACATAATAGAGAGGACTTGGCTTGACTTTTAGAAGCCATCATCAAACAAAAACAACTTAACTTTGAGTTGCAGCATTGTCTTCTGTAAAGAAGTAATTTTAGGAAAAAATTGGTATAAAACATCTTGAGTTACTTTTCTGAGCAAGGAACTCCAAGTTCCTATTGTATATATTTGCATTGTATGATAATTTAAAATTTTATACAGCAAATTGAATCCTGTCATTTTCTGAAAAAATAACAACTCTTCATGGTAAGACATACTGTAAATTTGCAATTTTGCTGAAAGTAAACAGCACTCTTTTCTAAATAAACAGTCACTCATCACTTTTCATGTTTTTGAGATTGCGTTCTTTTTGAAGAGTGGTGAAAGGTGTTTTGTTTTTATTTTAAAAGGGGATACCGTACCAACAAGACTAAAAAAATCTAACGTAGGGCTGTGAATAGGACTTAGTTATGGTGGCACCGAGTAATTCAGACTTCATAAGTTTCCTAGTGATTGGTCTCTAATTATTTTGATGAAGTTGATAATTAGGCCATAGAATTACATTATGCTCAAACTGGCAACCAGTTTTATCATTGATCTACATTTCTTTTCACAAGAGATGACATCTTAACATAAGGATGGCATTGTGACAACTCATCCCCGTGCTAGTAAAGATTAATGCCATATCTAGAATTAAGTTATCATACAGCATGTACTCTTTATACAACTGCAGAATTGGAAAAAGGCTATCAGTCAAAATGCTGATGACATTATAAAGCATAGAAATAAATAGCTGATGATGCACAATGTGTTGAAATAAACATATTTCAACATGTTGCGCTTCATCAGCCATTTATTTCTAGACTTTGAAACAGTGCATTGAAAATAGTAATGTTTTTTGAAGACAGTTATGCTCCGATCAGCCTCCAGCAGAGTAGATGCTGTGGCAGTTCATCTTAAGGTAAGGCTACTCCAACTATGCATTTTGCATGGCATACCACAAACTGACCTGCCTGGTTTAGTGTAAACCAGGCCTCAGATATTTGGTGGACAAAATAACAAAAGGATGGTTTACTACACCCATCACTCCATTTTTGGTTCTTTAAAGAAAGAGATTTTGGAAGGAAGAGTAAGATATAGAGGAGCAAGGCAGAGGCTACTGCAGCAAAGTTCACCATCATGGCTGCCACCCCCACCATATCCTCAGATCCTGGGCATTCATCACCCTAATTCAAAGAGATGTCTTCACCAGAGCAGCCAGAGCGAAGGCTCCAGATGCTATTGCTGCCCCTACAAGCTCCTAGTGAATCCAAAACATTTCCTGAGATGAAGTGGAATCAAATTTTGACAGCAGCAAGAACAGCATCTCCAGTTTAGCTCAGCTAATTTCTTTTCTTTTCAAGAAAAAGTCAGTTCCAGACCTTAACATCAACAGGCCCAGCTCATCTCAACACACTTCTCTTCTACCCAGAAGGACAGTTATCTCCATCTTTGAGATCGTCTAAGAGACTGTCAGACAAGGGGCTTAGTTTTCCTTCTAAAACTCTCTCCTGCTAAAGGAAAAGAGACATAGAGGCGTTGTTAAATTAAAAGCCTCATTTACTACCTTACATGTCAAATATTTTAACCCTTTTCCCTTCTTTCCTTTATCTTTAATAAAGGTTAAAAGGACATTTAATGATGTGTTTGCCATGTTACTAAGCAGGCTGAGATCTGTCTATGCCAAGCCCCCTATCTTGTTAAATACCATTTAATGTTGGACAGTGACTGGGTTATGTTAACATCTTTGGCCCACTTATTCCATCTAAATTAATACAACATGTTAGAGATGGTCAGACCAACGATAAGGAGCTGTGTGGGAGAAGAGGAAGAATCTCATTTACATATGAGCAGCACCATAACTCTCAAGTGGGAAGCTGAATTTTGTTTTCTGGCATTATGGACTGGGGTATTCTTTCAGTAGGCCAGATAAAATTACATTCTTTTACTTTACAGTAATGAACTGTCTTAACTCCAGACCTTTAGTAAGATTCTATATGAGTTCTTACAAATCTTCTGCCAACCTGAACTTATATTGGTCTCCATAAAAGACAGTGGTAGTTAGATGATATGTGAGCAGATTGATGATGAATCCTCCACAATCAGGTGATAACACAACTTGTCAGTGCAAAGTGTTGCTAAAAAAAGTGTGCTAGCATGCTTAGATTTTCTCATATTAAAAGAAAATCCTGATACATTTTGTTTCTGTGGAATTCGTTTGCTTAGATTAAAGTGCTATTTAATCAAGATTGAACTGTCATCTGTCTGAATAGCCAAAGAAGTTCTAAACAAGGAATTTTACAATACCTTGCAAAATCAAAAAAAGCAATAAATACATTCCAATTTACAGATGTCAGGTCCCTCATTTTTCGATGGTAATCAATAAATTACTAAAATATGTTAAAAGACTTACTGCCATGCTCGTACTGTTTTCATTCAATACACAAGTAGGGCAATTGATGTGAATCCCAACATCTGGCAATCAGAGTGTTTTAATGAGTTACTTTTTAAAGAAATGCCTGTCTGCCGGAGGGGTCTATAATGCAATTAGACACATTAGCACTTTCTTAGTCGTTTCAGGGTATTTTTCATGAGAAAATGTGATTGGAGCAAGCTGTAAAATGTTTGCACTTTTGGAAGATGAAAAGTCCTCATACATTTGTATTTCAGCTACAGAGAGGGGGTTTTGGTAAAATGACACATGCAAGTAGCATGTACACATTTGTAACAATTTCTCAATGCTTGTTTGCAATATTTAAAGCTTTAGTCTTCTTAAGTATGATGCCATCTACCATAATTTATGGAGTTTTTCTTTTGGTCAAAATAGTGTTTTCTGAAACAATATTAGGAAATGGGTTTAGGATTAATGTGAGTGACTGTCTTGACTTGTCCATGCTGGTTTATGAATTATTAAAAACTAAACTATAACATATACAATTGAAGAAAACATAGTATAAATTTGTATTTCTTCTGCAATGACTAATCTGACTTATTGGTAATATTGGTTTTCAGGGATTTGTTTTCAACTGATTTTATTATGTATAACATAATTCATTGGGTACTGTTAAGTACTTATTAATTCCATTCTAACAATTAAAGTGTATAGGTGTCATTTCAGGATTTTTTAAATTAAACATACTTCAACAAATCACTCTGGTTCAGTAGTTTTATATTTGTAAACATCTAGAGCCTGATAAATATTCAGTAATGGGACTAAAAAAGAAATCCTTTTGTTTCACTGAGAATTGTATTGGTATTAATGTTGAAAAGTCAGCAATCAAGTTGTGTTACCTGTGAATTATACCTAATGTCTTTTCAGAAAATTGGATGTTTTGGTTTGGAAAAAAAATCTTACGACAATGTCAATATGTACATTTATGTATTATTTGCCTGTACCAGTTGAATATGTATAAAATATTCTGGGGTGTGAAAATAGATGTATAAAGATAATTTATTTGCTCTTCGCTCCTCATTTACAAAATAATCAGAATTCTCCAAGCTTAAAAAATGTAAGAAATTAAATATTTGCATAACATAGTATACAGAAATCTCTAATTATTTTATGAGACAAAATCATTGTCTATAAAAGTTATCTAATGTAATTTAAACTCTTCCTTTCCAGAGTGGTTTATCATAGCATCTTTAAATAAACTCAGTTGTGCAATAACTAAATGGGAAATTTAATTCTCAGTATTTTTCAGCAGTAGTGAATCTGAAGTAGTAGGACTGGTTTTATTGGAGCACTGAACTTCATGTGTTTTTTGACTTTAGCCTATGAATATAATTTCTGCTGATTTAAGAATTTTATGTCTATGCAGTAAGTATGCAATTAACTTTAGTTTAAGCAATAGGAACATGCTGTAAATAAGATTCTTAATTGTGTTTGCAAGATTTAAATTCAGGCTCATTGTTTTTTTCCCTTATTTCTTTGGTGGCATTGTGGTATATTCACATTGCTACCTCTAAATGAATGTCAACTTGTTTTACCTCGACTGCAGCCGATCGATACTTCATTAGGCTGAATTGTCTTGTGCCCATGCAACCTTGAAGCTGTGGCTTAATTACCACCCGTATTATGCCGTGGCTCAGAGAGCTGTGTTCAGCTGTGTCAGGTTTGAACAAAAGCCATGCTGTTGCCTGTATTTAGAAAAAAAATGGACTTTTGAACTAAAGAACTGTAATATTTTCTAAGTTAGAAATTCATGATAATAACCACTTGGATAATGTGTGGCCAGCTTCCAGTAAGTTTACATTTTAAAATATTTAAGCATATTACAAAACTTTCAAAAGACTTTTGCTTTTCATGTTCAGCCTATCGTTGATTTAAGATAATTTTAAATTAATGGCAAAGTAACATTCATCTGAAAGAGAAGACAGGGGAAAGTGCAGTCAAATGGCAATCATGACAAACGACATCTCTTGTCTGAGAGTCATTTTTCCTCACTAGACTGATTTGTCATCCTCGCTTTTGACATTTTTCATCCTGCTATGAAATCACATTGACAGACTAAGATATTTCTACACTTAACAATGGGCCACAGAAGATGGCTCCAGTGCCTTCATTTATTTTTGTTTTACAGTTACATTTATTTTTAAGCAACTGTATGTCGGTGGCCAAATCCCACTCTTCTTGCCCAATGTAATGTTCATAATGAATTATAACTGCGAAGTAAAGGTTGCAGTTTTTTTGCATATGATTGTTATGCAATCCAGATGAACATGAACCTATCTACTTAGCAGAACTCTCCATCCCAGAGTAGGGTCCCATTCTAAGTGAGGGTTACTAGACACAGTCCTACACTTTGTGAATTGGCTGAGGACTTTTTCCTGTAGATGTATTCTCTCTGCTCTAGATGCACAGAGATGTTGGAGTGCCATGAGAGGACTAGAACAGAAAGAAGGCAAAATTGAGACCTTTCAAAGTTTTGGCCCAAGCGAGGAGGAATGGGGGCATCATTTGAGTTCCCTGCCTCAGTTGCCAAAATGTTGTGGGCCAGCCCTGGAAACTCCTCTCCAGTGACCTAGTTATGGATGCAGGAATTGGTTTGGATAAATAACCAAATGGGACAATGTTCATAGATCCATCTAGTTTGAAAAAGTTTTGTTGACTTCTATTAAAACTATTTTTTGTTTACTTCTGTACATCTTTATTCCAACCATAATTGGAGGCAGAAAGGGAGCAGAAGTGCCCTAAAAATGCAGCTCACTATATATTTCTAGCCTAACTGGAAGCAGAAACGATGGAAAATTTGTAAGAGAATTGAATCTTAGGTAAGTCCAGTTCAGTCTTGCAAACACAAGGAGTCTAGAAAAGGTCTGGATAGCCATTAATATTTGTGGGTATTGAGCCAAATCAAATATTACTGCTTTTGATCCCATGACGGGGATTCTAATCTCTGAGCACGTCTAGACTTGATTTCACTTTCGAAAGAATATATGCAAATTCATGCTGAATTTGCATATCTTCTTCCAATTGCTTTTTCAAAAGAGGTTCTTTCGAAAAAGAAAGTAGTCTAGATGTAGTTCTTTCGAGGAAAAAAACACTTTTTCAAAAGAACTGTGTAAACCTGATTTTTTTTAGGAAGAACGGTTCTTTCAAAAAAGGTTTTTTTCCTCAGAAGAACCAAGTCTAGGTTATCTTTTTCAAAAAAGTGATGGGAAGAAGATATGCAAATTTATGCCAAATTTGCATATCTTCTTTCCAAAGTGAAAGGTAGTCTAGACGTGCTCTCAGGGACTAAGGCTCTGAAGAGCCCCAGAACATACTTTCTGCAGTAGAGTGCAAACATTGAATACACAACTACTCAACATTTTAACAGTGCAGTGCCAGACCTATCACAAAACTCTACATTCAAATTGCCAAAACTGAGAATCTTACATCACATGTGACCATAAAAGGGGAGAGAGGAACTAAGCAGTGTTAGTAGATATTATTTGTGAACATCCCTTCCAGGAGTTATGCCTCATAAAAGGAGGTTTACCTACACCGGCAAAAGCCGTTTAACTGTTGATTCACTTGCGCAAAAGTGCATTTGAGGTATGGACGCTCCACGGGTTTTTGTGCAGAAATAGCTGTTTTTGTGCAAAAACCTTGCAGCGTAGATGTAGCATTAATGTTGCTGGACCAGAGAGCTGCAGAGTGCCAGTAGCCTGCAACTGGCTATGAAGCTCCACCAGCCTTAGAGCTTTTGAACTCTGGCTGCCCCATGACAGTGGAGCCCCAGCCACTTAGAACCACAGTGACTCTGGGACAGTGGCCCTTCGGTGGCCCCAGAGCAGTGAAGCCCCAGCAGCCCCGGGGGCTGGGAGTCTGGTGGCTCAGGGGTAGGAGAGCCTAGCGATTTGCTGACAGATCCTGGGAGAGCCCAGAGTCTGTCATCAAAGGGATTGATCTCCCTTGGTCTGGGAAACTTTCTCCTTTGGGACTGATCAGGTCCCAAGGGTGCCGGACTAGGGAGGTCCAACCTGTAGTATGTGACTGAACTAGATTGTTTGGGCTATTTATTTTTTCTATTTTAAAAAAGTTTTCTCAACCTCAGTACTTTATTTATATTATTGTAACCCACACACCTACTGTGGTTACTGAGTACTACAAGTGGCACCTAGACCACTGCAACAGTTAAGATCAAGAGACCTCTACAGGATGGGCTGGGAGCCAGCTGGCTTTTAGCTCAGAGGGTAGAGGCTCCTAGAGTCAGCTCCTAAGGTCCCAGGTTCAAATCTGCCTTGGTGGTAGTTACATTGTCACAATTATAAATGTCATATGTTTGGAGACTAAACTGTTGTCTCTCCTAGGCAAAGAACAGGAGAGAGCAAAGTGCCACCAATGCCCCTGCAATGTTGGGGAACTGATTAGGTGATATATGCCCAGATGTAAATAGTCAACACTGTAGAATAAATCCTTGCTCCAAGTCTCTGCCAGAGGTAAAATTCCTGCCTGTGACCCCCGATCCTGTGTTCAGTTGTACCCTGAGCATGTGAGCTAGACTCACCAGTGAGGATTAAGAATGAAGAATTTCTTTATTACAAAGCACTGGTCTACTCTGGCCAGTGTCTTATCTTCAGCTTTAGCCAAACCCTGCTGGGTCAGGGGAAGGGGGAAAAAATCCAGAACATATCTGACTAAGGGTGCATTGGGGAAAAAATCCTTCCTGATTCCTCTAGGTGACTGGCTGTAGGCCTGAAGCATGTTATTTTATTATAGTTGCCTTAACGTAGAGCTGCATATAATAATGGCATATAGAAGGCAATGCACAAATTCTTGCTCTTTTAATGGTCCATGAATTCAAGAAGGGCTTGACTACAATATGGAGAAAATCGATGTCTCTACATTCGATCTTCTGTGGTTCAAATTAGCAGGTCTAGTGAAGGTCCACTAATTTGAATCGTTGGCACCAGTAGTCCTGCTCCTCAGGAGGAATAAGGGAAGCTGACGGGAGCGTGTGTTCCTGTCAACCTCCTGCTATGTGGACGATTCCAAAATATGATTTAAGATACTTTGACTTCAGGTACTCCAGGTAATTAATGTAGCTGGAGTTGTGTATCTTACATCAACTTTCCCATTTAGTTCCAGGCTAGAATGAATAGGGAGATTCATAGGCGTTAAGGCAGCAAGAGACCAACACAACATGAAGCCAGAACACTGCCACCATACAGACCACAGAATTTTCCTTAGAAGCTGAATTAAAGCTCATATTCTAGAATTTCATTTTAAATATTGCAAGTAATATTTAGTTTTTTGATAAGCTATTTTAGTTTTTAATTATGCTCACTGCTAGGAAATTACATCTTATTTCAAGGTTGAATTTGGCTAACTTCAGCTTCTATATATTGACTCTCATTATGCATTTGCCTGCAAGAGTGAAAAGCCCCTCCCACAGAAAGCACCTTAGAGAATATGGGTATCAATCCTATTACCTTTTACATGCTAACTGAAAGCTCTCCCGTTTGAGCTTAATTTCCCAGCATATCTCACTGTCATGCAACTCTGCCCCTATTATGCTCAAAACTTGCCTTGAACCTTAACTACTTCTGATTTGTGTGTGAGTGTATGTGTGTGTGGGGGGGTTATTACTCTCTTTTCCTCCTCTTAAATTTCATTCTTGTTCATCTATAACTTTCAGTGCTCAGGCATAAGCCGGATCTGCTGATATATTGTGAAAAGCTGCTCTCGGTGAGGAAATCCACTGCAACTCAGAAAGGGCAAGGATCCTGGTTTATGCAAGTGGCATGTAAATCAAATGATATGAAAATCATCTCTCAGCTCAGGGTAAGGGCATGAAGCTTCCTACTCTGGATAGTATTTCAGCCAATAGGTTTGAATAGAATCTGCATCTCCTCTCCCTGAGTTAGAGAAGTAATGAGACCACTGGACTCATACCAGCATGGATCTATTCCCCCTTCCTTATACCATTCAGTAATATGGGAAGAGTATATGTATCGATGTACATCCACTGCACCAGCAGATCCCAGGGGCTTATTTGGCTTTATTTGGGTCAGAGGGCCTTGTGCTAGCCTCCTTGAGTCCTCCTTATAAAAAAAACTTCCCACCCCAGCTTTATAATTTCCATTTTTTCAAAAATACTTAAGAAAAGAACCTGAACTTCTAGAGGCCTTCTAGACTGAGGTTTCAAACCTTTACAATTCATCCAAGCTAGCTAAAGAGTATTTTTAATTGAATAAATATTGATCTGTTTGGGAGAGGATGCTGAATTTGATTTTGTCTTTGTGGGGGGAAAAAAGAGACTAAACTCAGGGAAAGTCAGAAGAAACTAAGGGAAATATCTATGAGAACACAGTGCTATTGAAATGTGTTTTTAAATTGTATCTTGATGGTCTGCTCCATTGTAAGTAGTTGTACTTCTGTTTCGTCTGGGTTTTCTCCCATGAAAGATGAGGTGATCATTGCTGATGCTGAAACTGGATATATAGTCAATATCCTTTTGCACAAAATTTGAGGGAAAAAAGCGAAAAATACTGACTGAGCCTTATAAATACTGACTGAGCCTTATAAAATATAGAATTTCTTTAAAATGTGACGACCTTTTTGAAAGTGAAAGTGAAATTCTTTTGTTAGCTGGAGAATAATTATTCTCCTATGTACACCTGAGGTTTACTGAATTTGTTGATGCTGATTGTGGGGGTTATATTCTCTGTCAATTTTTTGTCCTGTGCTATATGCTAGCTTAGTTTGCTTTTGCTGATGTATAAAACAAGCTCTAAAACTATTTTCAAAGAGTTGTAAATGGAATTGTCTGTTAAGGTCCTTCTGTTAATGTTACCTGTGAACTATTGCTTTAAATTGGGCTGTCGCTGAATCCGCACATAGAAGGTAGGGTGTACAGCCTCATTGTTTTGGGGTGGTTTTTTTTACATTTTATTTATTTTTCTTGTCTCAGCCTTTTATACAGGATTCAAGATACTGCACGTCTGAGGGATTGTGCTCCTAAAATGAAGAGTAATGTGGTTTGTAAACAGTGCAGGATGTGCTTACTGCAGGACAGTTAACACAGAGTATATGGAAATGCAGTTTTGGTTTATACCACTCCACACTAACAAAATGAGAAACATATCTCGTGAGTCAACTTGTCGAGCTATACAAAAGTGAGATGATAAAAAGCTCAGAGTTTAGACAATTATACCCAGATTTTTAAAGGTATTTGTGTTGCTGTGACTAACTGATTATGTAGCCTTTCATTTTCTGAAGGAATTTAGGCACTTAGGAGCCTGATTTCTTTTGACTATCAATGGGATTTCAACTCATAAGTGCCTACTTTTCTTTGGAAAAATTATATGTAGGCCCCTAAATCAGTTAAACATTGCTGGGGAGCTGACAGCCTCTACAGGACCCTGGGAAAGGTGGAGCAGGCATGGCTTTGGGTGGAAGAGGCACGGCCAGGGACAGGCAGCCTTCTGTGCCTTCTGGAGTATGCAGCACCTCTCCTCAGAGTTCAGAGCCACACGGACTGTATAGCATGGCACTTCGGGAGTGATTTAAAGGGACCAGGTTTCTGGGAACTGATGTTGCCATGTTATCTGGGCTCCAGAGCATCTGTCCCCCTCCCCAACATTGCAATACTGAACACTGAACAACATCTCTTTATTTTGAGCTTATGCAACTCAATTGATATAGGTGACCTCTTTATGGAAAGGGGTTAATTTGGAACAAAGTAGTTAGTGTGTTTAAAATCTATCAGGTGTAGATTATCACAGTGGGAATTTGACCACCATGGAGAGAGTTTCACATAGATTTGAGGGTAAAGTGTAAGGCATGTTAAAAGCCACAAAGCAAGGCTCGCATACCAGAGATAGTAACTGACACAATCAGGGTCCAGACATCCCAAGGGGAGAATAGACTGTTTAAAAAACAGTGAAATCACCGATAGCTATTGTGTTTTTTTCACTGTAAGGCTACGTCTATACTGGCACCCTTTTCCGGAAATGCTTAAAACGGAACAGTTTTCTGTTATAAGTATTTCTGGAAAAAGCGCGTCTACATTGGCAGGATGCTTTTCCGGAAAAGCACTTTTTCCGGAAAAGTGTCCGTGGCCAATCTAGACGCGGTTTTCCGCAAAAAAGCCCCGATCATCATTTTCGCGATCGGGGCTTTTTGGCGGAAAACAAATCTCTGCTGTCTACACTGGCCCTTTTCCAGAACAGTTTTCCGGAAAAAGGACTTTTGCCCAAATGGGAGCAGTATTTCCGGAAAAGCGGCTGATTTCTTACAGTAGATCGTCAGTGCTTTTCCGGAAATTCAAGGGGCCAGTGTAGACAGCTGGCAAGTTATTCCACAAAAGCGGCTGATTTTCCGGAATAAGTGGCCAGTGTAGACACAGCCCTTGTGTATACCGAGTAAGATCACTTATGAAAGTGATTGGAAGGCACTGAACTTCATAGTCATTATAAGACATCTTCATGGGTTATGGTTATGAAGGAATGTGTGTGTGCATATATGTATAGAAAATTGTAACTGTGGTATTAGTTCAGCATCTCCTCTCAATAGGGCAGTGAAGCAATCAGGAAGGGAGGAGCAACCTCCCCAGTCAAAGGAGTCTGGTTTCAAGCACCTACCCAAAGGAGAAACAATGAAGAACTCTCAAAGCAAATTGGAACAGCTTGAAACTGAAAAGAAAACCCCACTCTTCAAAAATTAAGAAAGGAGGGAGTTGTCCCCGCTTTGAAATGTTTTAGTGACTGAAGAAAAAACCTCGAAACTCTTGTTAAAATGGAAAGGATTTGAACTGAATATTATCCACAAGACGGAGAATAGTCTCAAGGTAGGGGGTATGCTGGAAAATTGTTTAAATGCAATATGTAGCACTTATTAGGAAAGTGTTAAGGTTCTAGAACACCTATTTTGGAACAAATAACACTATAGGTGGAGAATATCTTAAATGTCAAATAAGCAGGTTTTCAGCAAGCTGAAAGCCCATGTGACCGAATACTTGTGCTTACCATATTAATTGAAAACAATTTTTAAAGAAACCTGGAAACAGGTGCTATTTTGCTTGACTTTACAGCAGCTTATGGTATTGGGTGGCACATGGGATCATTTGTTTAAAATATCAGCAATTCTTCCATCATAGATTGCTGATGCCATTGAACTGCTCTTCCAGGATAGACTATTGAATGTGAATGAGAAAACAAGTGCTCGGAAAAAATAGATGAACGGGTTACATGACATGCCACCAACTGAATCATGAATGTTCATCTGTGCACATGACATTTACTATGAGCCACAAGCTCTGGTTTTGTGAGCTGGAGATTACCCTGAGTGATGACTCTGCTAAGCTGGTTGACTATACAAGACATGGTGTCTTCAGCCTAACACCACCAAGACAGTCTCTGGCATGTTTCACCTCCTCCACGCCAATACTAAAAGGGAACTAAACATCATAATGAATGGCCACAGGCTGAAACATGAAGCATAATCAGTTTATATAGGTGCAACCCTTGTCCGAATTTTGGCATACAAGAGCCAAAATTAGTGTAAGAGTAAGATACCAGCAAAGGTTCAGACCCACAAAACCTTCTCAGCAAACTGGTAGGTTCTCTATGGGGAATGGATGTTCCATCCTTAAGGACCTCAGCTCTTGCCATCTTGTACTCAAAAGCAGAGTATAGTTTGCCAATATGGAGTTTATCAAGAGAAAACTGAGAATAAGCAACAACTGATTTGGGTTTATGCCAGGAACATCAGCAATGGATTCAATGTTTTCAGTCAGAATATTGTAGAAGTACGTGGAGAAATGAAGGAGTTTTATGTATAGTTTGTGACGTTAGAAAGGGGTTATGACAGAGTACCTGAAGAAATTATATGGTTTGCCGTTGTTCACACAATGAGCCAGAGACTATTATGGCATGTACAAGGATAGCACAACAGTAGTGAAAAGCAGCCGCAGCTACAGTGAGCCAATATCTGTGAAGGATCAATTGTAAGACCAGACCTATCTGTGATTGTAATTGACACCTTGATGCAGGGCAACAAGGAAAGCTCCATAGATCATGTGTTTGCCAAAGATGTTATATTGTGTTGCAAAGATAAGTGTGACCTGGAAAGGTTTCTAGAATTATGGATGGCTGCATTAGAAGGAAATGGTTTATGAGTCAGGTTCCAAAAGATGGAATACATGTGATGGTTCATTGAGAGGAATAACAAGAAACCAATAAAACAGGACAGTGTGGTGTCAGTCTGTGCAATAATTCAAATACCTGGGGTTGGTATTGAGCTATGATGAGAATGCAGATAGAGATGTTATAAGTCACATGAAGAGTGCTTAGTGCAAATGAAGAAGTTAATGGGAATTCTCTGTGATAATCGTGTACCAAGTTGGATGTAAGCAGGTTCTGAATGAGCTCTCACTGGCATCTACTGAGGAGCTATGGGAAATGTGCTTTCATGGATATGCCTACTCGGCCTAAATGCATGGCAGATGGGGCTGTTTTGCCAAAGTGATCAATTTTGGCTGGTGCTGAGTTACCAAGCATTCTAGTATTTGAACAGGAATGCTGTTGCCTTTATTATATCAATAAATGGCAGCAAGAACAGTGCTGAGCATTCCCAGTTGAGGAGAAAAATGTAAAAAATGACAAAGAGACTAGTAGCACCTTAAAGACTAACAAAACATACAAATGGTATTATGAGCTTTCAGGGGAAAACCCAGTTCTTCAGTTGAGGGGGTTACCCTAACCTGAACCTCATTTGCTAAGCAGTAGGTAGGAATGCCTAAAGATTTAGACACCATTTAACCTGCTGCTCTCTGGAGCTTGATAGAGTTGATTGGACTCAATTGAGAGTTGTTGTTTCCAAATGATGGTACCTAGAGCTAGACATTACTACTGAGCAGGTTTAGGGACTAAGCCTTAGACCTTATCTGAGGATGGTGAAGGACAACACAGAGACTGGTCCACTGACTCCTGAAATCCATGAGTGCTGGAAAATGATTCCTCACTCTCAGAGGCCTTGGGAGTCGGGCTAATCCTTGCCTACACACAATCCCCTAACCTGAAGCAAATTCTCTCCAGCAACCACTCATCACACCTGAAACATACTCACTCAGGAACTTATCCCTGCAATAAACTCTGTCCGCACATCTATACAGGTGACATCATCAAAGGACCTAACCACATAAACCACTACATTAGAGGTTCATACAACTTCACGTCCTTTATTGTGATATATGCCAGCAATGCCCCTCTGCCATATATATTGGCCAAACTGGATAGTTTATGGCAAAGAAGTAATGGACACAAATCAGATATTTGAAATGGCAAGACTCAGAAACCTGTGGGGGAACATTTTAATCTGCTTGGGCAATCATTAATGGATTTAAAAGTAGCCATTCTTCTACAAAGTAATTTCAGGAAGCAACTACAGAGAGAGAGACTGTGGAACTGGCCTTTATATGCAAATTTGACACCCTCTCTCAGGGACTGAACAAAGACATGAACAGGATGGGCTGTTATATTCAACACCCAAGTGACATCAGAAGCTAAGTATCAGGCACTTACAGCCCACTCTATTAGCCTCATTTAGCATGGGTACTATAATTGACAGGTTTTTTTTCTCCCCCTTCCCTTCTTTTTCTGCTTTAAGTTGGGGGTTTTCTCCTTTTTGCTTCACTCATCTGAAGAAGTGAGTTGTGCCCACAAAAGCTCATGATATATATATTTATTAGTCTCCAAGGTGCTACAGGACCACTCGATTTTTTTAAGTTACAGACTAACATGGCTATTCCTCTGAGACTTGACAACAAAAATGGTTAGCTTGGAAGGTGTGCTCAACAGTAATGTTTGTAGAGGAATAAAAACCACCGACCCCAGGTAATGGGAAGGTGAAGCAGAAGTTACAATGTCAGATTTATTCCTTGTATGTATTGAAGTTGCACCAGGGATACATTTGGACTATCATTGGTGGCCATGTGTATTCCTACATAGAAAATGTACTATAATGGGTTGGCACACTTTTGTCTGGTGTGCTCAGGGCTAGTTGTACACTGTACTGACTTAAGAAATTAGAAATGATTCCAAATGAAGCTGAATCTCCATTTCTTGAGGGGTTTCTCTCCAGAAATATGTATTCTATTTTATACAGGTCTAGTTAGTCATCTGTCTGCTAAAATATCCTAGCATCTTACCAGGTCACGTATAGCCTATTGGTTCAAATAGGATCTCCTAAAATCAGAATAGTCTGAAGCAGCTTAACCTACATTAATTTTTCAGCCATGCATTCAGATTCCTAAACTGTCTCTTTAGAGACACTCTTTAAATTAGCAGTGTGGAGTCATGAGGCAGAAATATGGTGGAATTTACACACAGACCAGGGGATTATGAAGATGCAACAAAATAATAAGATGGCTGAATATGTGGTAAGGTATTTTTAAAGAGTGGAAATCAATAATATAATGGCTAGAGAGAAGAATTTAAGAAACAGAACTCAGGTAAGTAGTTTCTTAACAGTTCAGACAGTAGGAAGTGCGGATGATAAAGGAGGTGAACCTGAGGATGGATATTTGTTTTAGTTAAACACCTAAAAGTAGAATGCCTCAGCCAAATCTCTAGATTTCTCATGTTTATAATCCTTCACTGGGAATCTCCTGAGAACTCACTTCAGCACAATTTTTCCATAATTTCTGCTTCTAGTTAAACTAGATGTATCTGCACTTTCCCAGATATGGTTCTGTTGAAAGTGGTAAAAACTGTTTGAATGGGCTTTGTAAAGAGGGTCTTCATCCCGGCCAAAACATCAGTATAGATATGTCGGTCCTCCCTTATGTCTGCATACAGGTGACTGTAGCAGGGATGTATTGGGGTCAAAGTGGAAAGTGTTTCACATGACTCATGACCATGCTAATTCTTTCACAGAGGCCTGCTTGCCTGCTAGCTACCTCAGCCCTGATGCACCAACTCAGTGTATGTTCTGGATCTCAAGCCCCCACAGAAAACAAACTCAGCACCCACCAAAAGAAGAGTCAGTTGGTGTGGGAAGAGGCAGAATGAGAGTGGGATTCAGGAAAAAAATAAAGTCAGCACCTGTGACTGATATTGCAGCCACACAGCTACTTTAGTCCATGTCTAAGACCCTCCCAAATTCATGGTAAATTTTGGTCCATTTTACAGCCTGTGGGTTTTTAAGTTAGTCTGTTTCCAGGTGTTTAGAGCTGAAATTTCATAGTTTTGAAATCATTGAGGTCCTGGATCAAAAGGCAATCAAGGTAGGAGGGTTGTAAGGCTATTATAAGGAGGTCAGGGATAGTAACCCTTACTTCTGTCTTACAGCTGACAGGGATGTTGCCTCCAGAGCTGGGCATGCAGCACAATTGCTGGCAGCAGTGCAGAAAAGACAGCACTTTTGTATGTCCGCTTTTCCAGGCTGTCTCCTTCTGACTGCTTGACATGCAGCTTCCCCACGCCATATAGGAACCCCCAATAGGTGCCAGATTTCATGGTATGCAATACACTTTTCACAGTCTTGAATTTGGTGAGGACTTATCTATGACAATGGTAGTAAAGGATTTCTTTTCCCCAACCCTGCTCCCCTAAGTCATTCTGAGCTAAACTTGTTAACGGGGGTTGGCGTATTGGTTATGGAGAAGGCAGGAATTTGTGCATCTGAGGGGAAACAAAATCTTATGTCCCAAAAATAAATGTGACAGTACTGGGGTCATAGGAAATCCGTAGGTCCACTAAGTTTCTGAGTGACCTTAGGCAGGTAGTATAATCTAATGGTTTTCAGTCTTTTGGGGCTCAGTACCCGTTTGCTAGCCTGTCACACCCCAATTAATAGCTTTAAGGCAAAAAAAATCTGGCTTACAAAATATTTCTTACTCATGATAATACACACATTAGCATAATAAGCAATGAATAAGTACACAGTGCATACGATAGTGACTGCTCCTGCAGCTCCTATTGCATGGAGCTGGCACTTGACTCGCAACAGTGCTCAGGTTTGGCCCAGCTATCAAGCCTGGAGTCATTGGTTGTCCAGTCTTCTGTTATCATGATGGAAGGGGGTTTAGTCCAAAATTGAGCAACACTGCAGTTCCATTGCAATGCCCAAAGTGAAGGCTGAGCCCTGCCAGGCCTGCAGTACTGGAGCTGAAGAAGCCACCACTGTGGGATGAGTGTGTGTCAGTCCTTCCTGGAGGAAGGAGTTAATTCTCCCAGGGCATCCCATTCCCTCCAGGTGCAGAACCAGTTTCTCCCCCTCCCTGCATTCTCTCCCAAGCAACTACAATGAAAAAAATAATAAAATAAGCAGTGTGAAGGAATGAAGTAACGAAGGGTAAAGGTTAATAATAATACCTAGCTTTTATTTGTCATCAGTAGATTACAAAGCTCTTTACAAAATGGTATCATTATCCCCATTTTACAGAGGGGGAAAATACTTTCAAGTGCTTTAGATGATGATCCGGAGAAGTTTTTTTAAGCAGAGCAGAGGTAAACCTTAGATAAATGTAGCCACAAAAAAACTACTAAAAGGCAAAAGTCAGAAAAGAATTAAGTGATGTTGATGGTAGCATCAGATAATACCAAAGGCACTCTTCCAATGCAAAAATCTAAATATTAAAACATGAAAATGTAAGGCATTCAGCACAGTCCTCACTGCCATATTAGTCTTCCCCGTTCAATACCACCCTGACTCTCTTAATGTCATCAGACAGTCAACAAATATGTCAAAATGGGACAGCCAGGAAATAACCATTAGAAAACATGGTCCTCAGTCTCTATTACCAGTTAGCAAACACATATTGCCAAACCTTTACATTCCTTCTGGCTGAGATTTTCAAAGAGCTCAAGAGCATGTTGGCATTAACAAGCTGTGAGTGTATCCATGTCTGACTGTTCAGGACTGCACCATGAAATAGTCAAGAGGTCTAATCCTGGTTCTTCTACCTGTTCTTAGTATTACTTTTAACTTCACAAATAAACTACGCATTACACAACATTAGGGAAGCCAACAATCATCTACCCATTTTATGGATAAGGTACTTGAATCGTTAGATAAGATTACAGCAAGGAATAAAACCCTGGCCTCTAATGTGATAAACCCAATCCTCATGCAATTCATCACACTGTCTTTAGGCTGAAATGGGCTAAATTATGTACTGTCTAAACCATGCTTTGGACAGTCTGTTCATCCCTTTCTAGTGGCTAGACCAGGTTTATGAATTTACTACTGCCTTTCTGATAATGGACATGTCTCTTTAGCTCATATGGTAGAAGCTGATGCTCTTAGCTCCAGATTTCTCAAGCTTTGTCCCCCTAGGAAATCCAAACAGAAGCATAGTTACACTTGCCTAGGCTGTCTGTAGCTACTAGGTCATTATTTATTTAGTTAGTTAGTTAAATATTTTTACCCTGCCTTTCTATTTAAAATATTCAAAATAATGTGCTCTCAGAGCTAGCAACATAACTCAGAAATCCTGATAACCCAATGTGACTTGTTCACAATGTTTGTATCACCCTGTGATAAAGTTTGTTTTGTTCCTGCCTCTATCAACTTATCCTCATAGAGTATACGGCATGCCTCTCTTATCAGTTCCTTATATAACTGATGTAGTAGAGATCTTTGCTGTGATTGAAGGTTGATTTAGGGTACGTCTAGACTACCACGTTTTGTCGACAGAAGTTTCGTCGACAGTATCTGTCGACAAAACTTCTGTCGACAAAGAGCGTCCAGACACATTGAGTTCTGTCGACAAAGCAAGCTGCTTTGTCGACAGAACTCCGTAGTCTGGACGCAATGTTACAGGCAATAACACCTTCTGTCGACAGAGTTCTGTCGACAGAAGGTGTTATGCCTCGTAAAATGAGGTATACCAGCGTCGACAAAACTGCTGAGTTCTGTCGACGTTATGTCGACAGAACTCAGCGGTAGTGTAGACGCTGGTATAGTTTTGTCGACAAAAGTCCACTTTTGTCGACAAAACTAGGTAGTCTAGACACACCCTTAAATTACTTCTATGACTAGGCTTGGCAGAATTTTATAATTTAGGTAGATAATATTTATTTTTAAGCGTTTGTATTTTTATATTTTTAAAATTTTACAGTTGTGCGAAATTATGGGAGGGGTCAGACAGTAAAGCAGATCAAAGAATAGTTATTTAATTACAGTATACATGGATTCCAAAAGTTAAAGCTTTATGACTGTTAAAACAGAAAGCTATTAAAACATCACGTCAGAATATACAAAGTAAATATCCTTGTATCACACTAACAAGTTCTCAAGCAGCCTGTTTTTTGCTTTATCTAACTGTAAATTTTGATTGCTAACAATATAAATATATTTTTGTCAGTTTGTGTGTGAACAGTGAAATTACTCACATTTACTAATAAAATCTAATCCTTCCAAGCCTACTCAAAATCCATGTAAGTTAAGTTAGTATGAGGACCATGAATATTTTTTTAAATTTAGTCGACATTGCAAAACATTATGCTAATGCTTACAGGTGAGTTTGTATGTTCTGCTTATGTTTGTTTTATTACTAGACTTTTAGCACTATTTTATTTTATTTTACTTTATTTTATTTTATTTTATTTTGGTTCTTTTGAGCTGTTCCTTTAAGAATACTGTGGGCAACATAGTGTAGGATTTATTTGGAGAAGCTAGAGTAGTAGTGTGTGAGAGATGTTGCTCATGTGTGCAGAAAGTGAAAGACCCTGTCTACATAAGGGCAGAACTTAATTTAATAAACTTATTTTCTCAGAAAGCAAGCTTCACTTCTGAAGGTATAACATTATTAAGGGACTGGATATAGCACAACATTACTAATGACTTTCAGAACCTTTTGCACCTATAGGTCACTAATATGCATCCTTCCCCCATCTCAGGAGAGATTAAAGGTTTTTCCCAAATAAGGGACATTTGGTGGCCGCTAGTGAAGATGAGTTTGGTGAACCACAGCTCCAGAACCACAGGTTCATTAACTTGCTTTGCAACAGTGACAGACTCAGCAAAAACTCTGATTTACTAAAACTAAACAACCAACCCTTCCTTACCATGAGAGGTTCCCCATAGGACAGGCGTTCTGGCAGGGCAGTGGCATGGGAAACTTGTCTTACTACAACTTTAGAATGTTTATATTCTATTATTACTTTGTATTATTGTAAAAAAGTTTCTGAGAAGCACAAGTGTGAGAAGGCAAATCATGATTTTTATCTGATTTTTAAATAAACTTAATCTGAATGGGATTTCATAGGATAAAGAAAGTAGACACTTCTCTAGTCTGAGGGCTTGCTACCTCCTGCAGTTCAAAGTCCTGCTGCAAGCAACCAAAAGGTTTACAGCTTCTTAAAAATGTTCTAAGAATCTGATATAAATGGAATAATTAGGCATCCTAACACAGGGTCCCTACCTGCTACATCTGTAATAATAGTTAAATAAATACTATATGTGAATAAGGAAACCATGTCATCACAGAAGAAGTAGACCGAGGCATTTTCAACAGTAGTTTTTACCTTGTGTTGTTCCTTTTTCTCACACACAAAATTGGGAATAATTATTATGCAATCTAGACTATTTTAAAAGATTGAAGAGAACAGAAGGGAAGAGCAACATAAAGAAAAGTTGGACTATAACTGAGATATGAGATATGAGAGGGGAACTGTAGGTGAAATAGAGCCATTATTGCTCAAGAAATTGTAAGCAAAATAAAGCCAGGATGATAAAAGCAAAATGAACAATAGAATTTTGCTATAGTGTGCCTGATCAGAAGAATCAATCTGAGTAGAAGGAATTGTAATGTCTATGAAGTAGGCTAGAACTGAGTGATGTTGCCAGAATGATATTTAGGGAAGATGCTGCATGAGCTGCCTGCCCTACAAAAGATTACATCATTACAGATTGATATAATAAGTGCAGCAGATGGATAATAAGAGTGCAAAATGACGGTAGGTATGTTATTATACATGCTGCTTGGATATAAAAATTCAGGTTACAACACATAGGCAATGTTCTAATGTCATAAGAGGTTTTTTTCTGCATTTTGAATAACAAAATAGGGAAGACAACAATGTGACATTTAAATCAGCAGCTATAAAAATTTTTCAGAATGTGAAAATCAGGAAACTAGAACAAAGATGAAAATGAAAGAAAGACTTCAAAAATTTCTTGAAATAAGGAAAAAATAACATAAGGAAGATTTCTAAGGCACAAACCTTGACTCATGCATGGATCACAAAGGATCTCCATGGTGCACCCATACTCTACAGCTTCAGAAGAGGAATGAAAATCTGAGGAAGAGAAAATCCTCCCAACTGTTCTCAATTAGTTATAATGCAGTTTCCCAAGCTGTGCCTACATGGAGGTGGACTCTGCAACTCTACTCCCAGATTGCCATGTGATGAGTATGTCATTAGAAGCAGTGGTTCTTCCAGTGATTTCCAGGGAGGTGACTCCGGGCTGAGTAACAGTCAATGGGACTGTGTGTGTGTCAAATGGTGTGCACTGGACATGCTCAAAATGGAGCTATCTGCCAAGGAAGACAAAAAGCTCCTCCTTCTCCACAAGGACACTTAGATGTAAGTGGGGAATAACAGTCCTAGTCTAAAAACCAGCTTCAGGCCATGTTTCATAACCTTCTATTCAGAACACCACCTGTTCTTCAGGCCTAGTTTGTAAGGGTGACTGCAATATGGCTAATGGATCCTCCATGTTGGAAGGCATTGGATCTGCACAGGACTACTCTGGGTTTCATGGAGCTCATTTATATGAGTTCCTGTCCCCTTGAGCATCTGTATGGTTCTTGACTGCAGAGAAATTGTGAAGATCTTTCACATTGCTTGACCATCCACAGGATCCAGTTAAGTTAATGAAGAACCAGCATATGTGGCAGTAAAAAGGCAGTAAAACCTGTCTGTAGGGTTGTCAACTCTCCCGTTTGGACAGACCAGATGCCATTTGCAGCAACCATGTCTGATACGGAAGTGTCGACAACCCTATGCCTATGTAGAATGGGGGTCAGGATTTTGAGTGCTGTTAGGATGACCATGAAGTAGTACAAGAAACATTAGAAATAGTCAAACAGTTACTAAGAAAGAAGGGAGAAATAAAGAAATAATGAAGGAAACATGTTTTTTTTTCCACAAATGATAACTATGTTGCAACTTCTGACAATAAACAAACCAATCCTGCAATCCTGGAAGGACTACATTAAATAGATGCTATATTTTAAAAAAATCTATTTAAAATTAAGAAATACTGCCAATAGTGAATCTTGAACTGGCTACATGTGATAGGAAGTACTTTGGGAGATTACTAGTTGAGGCTCTCCAGGCTCACCATTAAAATGAATTATAGAAGGAAAAAAACATGCAGAAGGTAAAGTGGCTCAATTCACTAATGAATCAAATTGCTAAGAGGAAGGCAGTCAATTCAAAGTCAGAGAATGATGAAATTCAAAATGATAGTTTAGAAAGTGATGCAGATAACGAGGCAACTTGATGCAACCATTCATATTTCACAGCTAAAAAATACGAGGTTATATCATTGAGTTCATTCATGGGTATATATAATGTCTGATTTTTGACTGACAAGATGTTCAACAATTAGAGAAGACATGGATGAACTCAGAGAAGCTGAAAAGCTGGATGCTGATAGGACTAAAGTGCAAAAAACATTCTCCATATGAAGTTTAATATAGCGAGAGAGGAAATTCTGGGACATTTCCATATCAATAAAAAATAATATGGAAACAGTTCTGGAGAATATTTGCTCTTCGGTCTCTGTCTGCATCATTGTTTGTCTGGCAGAAGGGGAATGAAACAGATAACCAAAACTACCAGAAGTGCTTGCAATCAATTCTGTTTGTGACCACAGCTGCTAATGTTTCAACTACCCTATGTTTTCTGGTATCTCTACCAGTCTTCATACACAACAGGTGTACTGTGGCAGCAAATGAGAGTTTCCCTCTATTTTTATTTAAATCCCTAGTGGAGACAATTTAACAAGTTTTATGATCGATGTGAAAGGTATAGTTTGAAGCTGTGAGTGAAAATTAAATAATTCACCAAAGAACTAGTGGCATGCTACATAAATGTCACAACTTAAACCCAAAAATGCAATCACCCAGACTATGCCCATTTACCCAGTTCTGCGTTGAGAAATGTGAAATAATGAATCAGGGAACAACACGTAGAAAAAGGAAGATGCTCTCAGTTTCTAGGTACTCTACAACCCAATGGGGTTCATAAAACTCTAAAGGTCAACTGCAATAAGTAAAACAATATTAATATCTGAGGTGCTTGACCGGAGCTACTGAATATAAATAAGGAAATATTTTTAATCTATTGTATATAGACTAGAGAAAATGCAAAAGAGTGCAACCAGACTTGCACAATTAGAATTTAGTTGTTCAGAAAAAAAATGAAAAGCTAATTGGGGAGAGGTGAGAAAGAGGAGAGAGATTGGATATAAATTTACTGAAGTATCACAATGAAGATACCTCAGGAGAATGACTACATTACTTCTTCTATATTTGAAATGTATATTGGCTCTTGGATAGATAGCTGCCAAATTCATGGCCATGAAAAATGCCAAGACCATGAAATCTGGACTTTTGTGTGCTTTTAAACAGATTTAATGGGGAAGAGCAGCATTTCTCAAACTGGAGGAATCCAACCCAAAAGGGGGCTCTGAGAGTGTAACACAAAGTGATTGGTTGGTAGTCATTGCATTGTCACCATTACTTCTATGATGCCTGCAGAGCTGGATGTCCAGAGAGTGGCAGATGCTGGCACCAGCAGCAGTGCAGAAGCAAGAGTGCCAATACCATTCTATGTCACCCTTTCTTCTGCATTGCCTTGAGAACAGGGCAGCCAAAGAGTGGTGTTTTCTGGCCAAAAGCCCAGCTCTGAAGGCAGCAGCACAGAAATAAGGGTGGCAATTCGGTGGCCTTCCCACAATTCAATTTTGGTACAGGACTCTTATGGTTATAACACTGTGAAATTTCAGATTTAAATATTTGAAATACAGACAGTCCCCGGGTTATGTACAAGATAGGGACTGTAGGATGGTTCTTAAGTTGAATTTGTATGTAAGTCGGAACTGGTACATATTGTAGGGGAAACTCTAGGCAAACATTTCTCCAGAGCTCAGTTTTATTCTCCCATGCCTCACTTCCCTCAGTCCTTTATTCTCAAGCTGAGGTGTCTCCTGAGAAAAGCCACTCTGTGTCTCCCAGGTCTGCTGGGGGGGGAGGGGCGCTATCTTAGCATCTCCCTGGTCTGCTGGGGGGAAGCAGCTAGTGCGGGGTTGCCTCACCCCGTTTGTAAGTAGGGATCTGATGCAAGTCGGAGCCATGTAACCCGGGGACTGCCTGTAATGAAATTTATAATTTTTCAGATTCTACAAATGTGAAATTGACCAAATAGGCCGTGAATCAGTAGTATATTGGGCTGAATATGGATATTGCAAATCTGGGTGAGTAAAATATCAAGTGCAGGAAAAAGGGATCTTAAATGCTAGTTGAGGCAGTGCTAGTATTGTAGGAATGTATCTGGGTTTTGTTTGGTTGGTTTTGTTACAGAGTTGTTACTAGTTGATACTAGTATCCAATACTCTGGATAAACTATCTGGGAGAGCATTGGAACCACTAGTATAATTTATTTAGGTCGTCAGTTCTTTGAAACAAAATTTGTTCTTTAATAACTGTTTATGCAGTGCCAAGCACAATGGGGCCCTTATTTTGGTTGGGGCCTCAAGGTGCAACTGTAATATAAATAATAAAAGAGTTTTAAAAATAAAATATAAAATATTTTAGGAAAAAAGTAGAGTAACTGATGAGACAGAAAATTTAGATGATATTCCTGGCTTTATTTATTCCTAATGTGCTCTCTATCCCTGCAATATGAAATGAGCGATACATAGTAGGTGCAAAGCTTAAAGGGCTGAGAATTTGGATGTTGACTCAAACTAAGTCTATGTCGGTCTCTGAAATATGGCTAGAAATCTCATGAAAATAGGCTCTCTCACGAGATTTCTCTACTTTCTGCTTTTAGCCAGCTCGTAAGTACTGCTAGAAAAGCTTTTTCAGTGGTATTATTGCATTTCTGTTCCAGAGAGGGCTAGGAAGGGGGCAGAGATATGAATATTATTAATAATGGAGATAAGTTAACCAAACATTTCAGAAACTTACTTAGGCTAATTTGAGATTTGGGGAAAGATTAAGAGAGTTTTTCTTTTTTCCAGTCTGCCTCTCTCATTCCTAATATATATATTGCAAAGTAATATACTCTAATTTTTATTTATTCTGCATGTGTTGTATTTCAGTAGATCACAAATGCTCCATCTATATACATATATTCCTCTGTTTATTAGAGTTTACATTTTATTAATTCATATTTGGCTTGTAATCCTCTTTCCTCTGCCTTTCAGAATGGCCTCTACTCAACACCTTCTGATCTGCTAGTTTCCGTTGCTAGTGATGCTGTTTGCCAGCAGCAAAGGAGCTTGGATATGGCATGACTTTTACTCCTGACCATGGAGACTGATAGTCCACAAGATATTAAGCTCCCGCCAATTTCTATTTTCTCTTTCAAAGATTGCTAACCTCATCTCTCCAGGGTCTGCAATTCCTGCTAGCCTGTAAACCAGTGTGGGTAATATCTGACTCTAATTTGTAATTACTGGGTCTACATCACAATGAGTCGGATCAAGCATTTTTGGTCTGCCTTTATTTAATTAGTGGATACATGCTTTTGTAGTGCTGAAGTACAATTGTGTGGAGCAGATCCTCAGTGCTTTAAAGTTATTTTTCCATTTCCGCATTTTATGTATCACTCACTTGTTTTATCCATAATAAGCAGCAGATCATTGTTACTAGCATTAATATCATTCAGTGCTCTGCATATTTTTCAACAAAATTTGTTTTTGTGAAAAAACAAGGATAGCACCTTGTAGAATTGAAGCAGACAGAATGCTCCTGAATTCTTGCCTCTTCCTTCTGCATACGCCCTATTATTAATGTATATTATTACTTCCAGTATGTCAGAAAAAGAGACAAACAGTCAGAGGCAGAAATTTCTCCCTAATTCACTCTGCCTAGCCAGCAAAATGTAACACAAAATTATTCAGGGGAAAAATACAATTTTCTGTCATCTCTGCCATACACTGATAACAAAGCTACAGGCTAATATGTTTTGATATTTTTGTCACTCGTTTATCATGTGACCTTTCATGCTATCATTAATACAGCTGAGGGACAGAGCAGATACACTGAAATAAGGGTGTGGAGAAGTCAGATTGCTTCTCCAACAACTAACGGTCAGTCACAGCAATTTATGCTTTTCTTCAGTATAGCAGTGACTGAAGAAGAGAAATTGTTATTAAAATTTGATATTACTGTCTAGGCTCTGCCACCTAGAATTTGCAACTTTTAAGCTCTGATGGGAACACGGGGAGGAGGTTAATAAATTTTCCTTTGAATTATGATATTAATACAATAAAATGTGCTTGCTCAGATATTCAGAGTGTATATGTGAGAAAAAAAATCATATTGGAGACATCTGAACATTAGTCGTAGTTATATCCAAGCCAAAATATAAATAATATGAATACAGTCACTTTGTATTGGTTCAGTTAAAATTGGTGACTTTTTGGTTTACAAAATCCATGCCGCTAATAATGATTTGCATTATTCTACAATATTTGCAGGACTCTCTAGGAAGAGCAGTGTATCTCTTTTTAAAAATCTATTTTATGATAGATGATACCTGGTTTATATTTGCATGCAGTTTTACAACATTTCTGACAATGGTCTAGATTTTTATGTTGCCCTACAGAAGCTGGTCTATTAAAATTTAAACATAAAATTGATTTATATTTTACATTAATGAACTAAGAAATGTTTTATACAGTATATCAGGGCTGAGAGAGAACTTTACAATATTTTAGTAAAAGCAAAATACTTTTGAGTACCATGATTATGTAAAAAATGAAAAATCTTTCACTAATCTAATCTTCTTGTCCTGTGATTTTTAAAAATGTTTATATTAAGAAAGTGTTAAAAATTTAACAAAGCCTTCCTCCCAACCCCAATTATATAGGGAGATTGTAATTTTACTATTTGGATTAGATTTCCTTTTTCCTTCATGTTCATGTCTCTTCCAGGTTAGAGTAAATAATTATATCCAATGATAACAGATTAAAATAATGTAATTATAGAAATCATTAAATACACTGCCAACTAACTTATTTAAGAATTAAATAATGTTTTTCTTGAGCTGTATCTCTCTTAGAAATATATTTTTAAACTGCATTAGAAATTGACCTTTTTAGGTTAAAAAGAATAGGGTGAGCTTTTACTAGGAGGATTTTTAAATAGGTCCCTGAGAGAGGCTGTACATTTACAATGAATTGCTAAATCTTATTTTAATATGCAAAGTGAAAGGTAAAATTTTAGATTTAAAAAAATAAAGGCCTGATACTGCTAAACATATGCGCGAGTGATTTTCCTCACATGAATAGTCCCATTTTGTTAATAAGGATGCCTCATGTGAGCAAAATTACACGTGTTTACACTATTGTACCCTATATGTTTTCATAAAAAAATGGATAGAACAGTACCACTTTGAAATGTTTGCTGATCTTCCCATTAATAAACACATATTGTGTACTGTCTAATATGCGTGTTTGTCTTCAAACTCACTCTCTTTGTATATATATTCCAAAAGAATGTTTACATTATTTTGCTTATGTTGTCTTTGTTTTAATTTATGCATCTTAATGTTCTTTAAAAATAGGAAAGCTCAGTAAAGCGATATAAACTTTATCCTTCTAATATCCTACACTAGCTGTACCTATATTGAATGTAAAAATGTTATGTCCCCAAGAATCTTTTATATTACAAATCTCTAACAGATGCTCTTATTTTATTGACATATCCGCTAATTATAAATAATTCCATAAATTACTATATATTTATGTTAATTTGAAAGATTGCTCTCAAGAATATTTCTATACACAGAAGCTATTGAAAATTTTGCAAAGTCATTTATATAGAACTTAATATGGTTAATAATATTGTTAATAATACCTATGAAATGCCAGTTATTGTAATTACCAAGTAAAAACATTTTGATTGTATTGGTTTTGATAGAGTTATTGATTAACTTGAATAAAAATAAAATGTATAATATTCATATGTGAAACAACACAGTGTAGCCTTTTCAAAATACATAAAAGAAAAAGAATTAGGTAGACTCTTATGCTCTTATTTGGTTTATTAGTATGTTTAAGCAAGGAAATGGCAAAGTGGACTTCCCTTTTGCCTCCCTATCAGTAGCAGCAGCCCTGACCTGGAGGTGCAGCCCCTATCTAACGATAAGAAAATATGTGTCTCCATGGTTGCTTAGTCTTGTGCCACTCCTGAGCAGATTATTTATGAAGCTGAATTATACTGAATTCCAGTATAGGGGAAAGTGAAAGGGGGGAGGGAGAGAGGTATGGGCTGTGGGAGGGGTGTGTTGGGCTACTATCAATAAAGAATTCAGCTGGATTGAGAATACCCAACTCATTTCAGGCACATTTATTGAACTTACAGCATTTGATTCTGGAAAGAAAAGTCTGAACTCAATCTCGGAGCCACATAGACTCACTCTATCCATATTTTGAAATTAATGTCATTTTAATTAATGCCTAAAAAATGAGGATGAAGAATGGAAGCAAAAAGTAAAAGTAAACTCCAACCATTATCACTTGACTTGATTTATTAATGCACAGAAAGGATGCAATTTTTTTCTGTAAATTTGAGTAGCTCTTGAAACGTTGTATATTATAAGCAGATATACAAGGATTAAATGGTAGGATTTTGGGCATTTTTGTAACTTGGTCCAAGGTGCCTGTACATTTAATAAAATGAAAGTACATACTGTTTTAATTTTAGTAGTGATCTGATTATGAAGTTGTCATTATTTTCCATTCCAGTAACATAATGTTTAACAAAAACAGTGATTTTAAGCCTGGCATTCATGTTTGCATGTAAATAAAGCAAAAGCCACAAACAAAGCCAGCAATCTCACTTACTTGCCTTCAGTGGTAAAGGATGGAAAGCCTGCCTGCTACCAATCAGCAAGTGGTTGCTATGGTTACAAGGTCAGGAAATATGCCTTTTCCCCAGTTGTCCAAGGCTTGCACATGTCACTTCTGAAACTATGAATTTTATATACAGGTCAGGAGATGCATACCAAAGAAATAAACAGTGAACTGGACCATAATGACAGCTAACGTTCAAACGTCCTTGAATTTTTAAAATTTCTATCGAAACACATTTTGTCATTTTGAATGGGTTGTGTGTGTATGTGTGGGGGGGGGGGGGGGGCGGAGGTATAAAATTGGAGCAATCCTTTCCTGTAATGAAATTTGCAAAGTAGGTACAAACTATACCTCATTATTATAAGCTGCATCAATAACTTGTTTCAGAAAGATTCTTATGTTCTTTCCCTTTATTTTTTTAAACTCTTAAATTACAGCATTGGAATATTATAAGAATATAATTTAATGCAACTTAAGAACACAGAGTAATAACTACTTTCTGAAAAACAGATTTAATAATGCTGTATTTATCTGTAGACAAGATGGTGGTTAAGCTGTTAATGAAATGCAGATGGTCATGTTTTAAAGTACAAATGCTTCTTTGCTCAGTATACTAAGCTTTTGGGGAGTTTTAGTATAATCTCTAAAGGTTGAAAAATGATATACTATTTGTAAAATGAGTAAATTGTAAAGGAAACCTTGATTGTTTATGTGTCGTTGAAGAATTTACTATGAAAATTAGTCAAAGGCCTCTCTGGGGACTTAGCATTTTGCTACAGATAAGGTAGGTCAAGTAAATTTAGTGATATTTTTAAAGGGTCTGTATTATTTTTATTTGAATTCTTAGTAGTACATTTTTCTTTCACAAGCATTTAAAAGGTAGATTCTGTTGTTAATTTTAAGAGTTATTGTAATTGTTTCTGAACTTTCAACTCAGGACTGCTTAATACACTTTAAAGAATGAAAAGTGGGGGAAGATTTTGAAGTAATATGTAAAAGATTATATGAAAATGTTAGGTTATGTTGCTTCTCCCAGAGTTTTGATGAAACAAATGTTATAGCTGTATAATTATATATTTTTAAGTATAGATTCATTATTTCCTTAGTAACTAAAGAATGTACAATTGAAGTTCTGTGTAGCAATTTAATAATGCAATATCCAGCACAAATACTTCAGGTACTTGTAATGTTTCTCATGTTTTAATCTATGCAACATGTACATTACATAAAATAATATGAAATGAATACTTTAAAAGATTGCTTCATATTTTCTAAAAAAAAAAAAAAGTTATTGATACACTACATTTGTACTTTTCATCATGCATTTTTTCCTTTTCTGCTTGCTATGGATCTCAAATTTCACTCATTTATGTTAAAAGCCTAAAATAGAGTGAACAGGGCATAAAATACAAAGGAGAAGATGTTGGTACCCTTTTCTTCTGGATTGCAGCTTTTGTTCAAATGAACTTTTGGGGGGGGGGAGGGTCAGAAAAGATTAGTCTTTACCTTGATAATTTTTTTAGCAGAAAGCAGCATTCAAATGAGAAACTAAGTACATTTCTTTTCAACAGGCAATTTACCCCATGATGAGATATGCTTTCACTTATTTTTCTTTGACATTCTAGCATCTAGCAGCACAGCAGGTATCCAGAGGTTAGGCTTCAAATAAAGGATAACTACATTCTTACATTAATAGATGTCATTGTATGAATATGTCATATTATGGCAGCATTTAGTTCCTTTAATTGTTTTTTTAAATTATACATGATAACACAGACTCAGACAAAGTGAGAAAAAATCTGAGAATCTATTATTTTATCATTGTTGTTGTATTTGTGCACATAAGCTTTTTATATAGTAGAAATATTTGCCATACTTGGGATGCCACTTGCTATTAAGAAATTGTTGGAGAAAGGTTCCCATTTGATAGAACTCTTCAGTAAGCATATTAAATTTACTCTTCACTACTCAAACTGAAAATCAGCAATGCCAATATTTTACCTATAAGATAGGAAAATAAAATTATGCCTTCTGCAGTACAAATACTGTCCCACAAAAATAATAGGTTTTACATGTTATATTGAGAATTACAATTTAATATGCTGTTAAAATTCGAGATTCATAACATTTTTCAGTTCTTACATAGTTTTACAGGACTCCATATCTCACTGGTTTGTGGACTTTTTTCCCCCCTTTGTGACCTTTTTGTATGGCCAAATGAGTCTAGGTTGTATGTCGTCTGGCCTGTGCGCAACCTTGTCCATTAGCCAGTCCCCAAACCTTTGATGTGAACCATCAGCCCTATGATTTCTGTGGTTCATTCATTTTTGTGGTTCTCTAACGATCTCTGCCCTAGCTCTGAATCCTGCCTTTATTGTAGACAGAGCTGACAACAGGCAGCCTTGTCTTTCATTTCCTTGATGTACTTTGTACTGCAGCATGGCTTTTGTTAGTATTGATGCAAACATTACCATAAACCACCACCTAGGGACTAGAAACAATTGACTAACTGTTTTCACATCCAATACACTTAAGTTGATCAGACACAAAGTTTAAGTACAGTTCGCTATAACAGCACCAATGCTGTGTGGTCTCAGCCTCTATAGACTGAAAAATAAAGGTCAGTGCAATGTGGATGCTTATGTCAAGACAAACTGCTATGAATTTTATTGAAGAGGTGAATATCGGGCCGAGAACTTATTCTTTCAGCTGTTCAACAGGAGAAATGCGAATTTTGATTCCTGGACTATTTAAAATTATTTTCTCTTTATCTAATTTAAAAGGTCATTTGTAGCAAGAAAAAAATAGAATTATAGAGAGAAAGCAACCATTTCATGAGCAAGTTCAGATTCCTGATGAGATGTGCATTTCAAATTGGCTAGTGTTAAAATTTCTCAGTTAAATTCTAAACAGCAGGCTAACAATCAGTGAACTCATTATAACTGAATATTCCATAGCATATGGAAGAATTTCAAAGTTAGCTGTATTGTACATGCAAAACTGTGCCTGACCCTTTTTTGTGTAAGGAGCAGAAGCAGGGTCATTTGCTTTTTGAGCCTTGTTAGATCCTGGATTCAAGCCTTTGTAAAAAGGGCTATTCAGATTCAGTTTCCGTATGATGCTTCAAAGATGTCAGTTGCATCTTTGAAGTTTCTTCCTAAATTAAGCAGTCGAGAACTTGAGAAAGTGAAACAAAAAGATTTGAGAAAATGAAGTAGATTGAAGGTTCTGTATGTACCTCAAATCTCATACAATGCCTCATATTAAGCGTACAGTAATATAATTATTAATTTCCTGATTTACTTTTAAAAATATTAACATGATGGAATGTAGCCTAGTATTTAGAAACTGAAAATAGATGCCTTGAACAGCATCCAAAGATTTAGATCGTCATTTGAGGGTGGGGGGAGCCAAGGGAATCAGCAAAGTAAGTATTAGCATTTCAGTTATTTCAGAGTCTCTATGCAGTCATTCATTTACTGAGGGCTAATTCAACAATAGTGTTCTAAATGAGGGCAAGTTTCCCAGAGTTATCTGTTGCATTAACACACAATTTACTGCAGAAGTAAGATAATTACCTTATAATGAATCTCTTTTATTGTTGATATTTGCAGTTCTTATATGTTTTCAATTATATGTGTCACTTTGCATTAACATTCCTCCATAAATGCATTATTAATATTGACTGAAAATGTTCTTGGAATGTGTTTTTTTAAATGCTGATATTTCTTCTTTTATGAGTAGGCTCAATGGGGCAGGGACTCTAGTGTCTTTCTTCTTCCCCCTTCTTCTTTGTTCTTGTAAAGCAACATGGATAAAAATAATAATGACCATGTTTGATTTTGTGTTCATAATTCAATGGCCCTAGCCATATAAAATATTTACCATATGTCAAATCAAAATGCCTTGACTGGTGGGAAGGCTGGTCAGACCAGCTGGGAAATGACCAACCTCCTGAGTCAGTGAGGTGGGGGGAAAGTGCCCCTGCTCAAAGATGCTGAATCCTTTTCCTTCCCAGTGCCCTTCTTTGTCCATCAAAGCGGTGGAATCTTGAGGGTGAGATAGGGAGGGTCTGCCTCCCACTAGCCAGCTGAAGGGGACTTGAGGCGGGGATGGAGATGGACTGTTTCTTCCTGATTAGCTAACTTCTCTCTCTGCTGGTGACCATATTGCTATTATAGCTGTGCTAGCTTCCCTCCTTCTAGTTGACGTATTCATAGAATCATAGACTTATAGAACTGTAAGGGACCCCAGGAGGTCATCAAGTCCAGCCCTCTGCCCAAAGCAGGAGCAATCCCAACTAAATCAACTCAGCCAATGCTTTGTCAAGCCGAGACTTAAACACCTCTAGGGATGAAGATTCCACCACCTCCCTAGGTAACCCATTCCAGTGCTTCACCACCCTCCTAGTGAAATAGTTTTTCCTAATATCCAATCTAGATCTCCGCCCCCTGTAACTTGAGACCATTGCTACTTGTTCTGCCAACTGTCACTACCAAGAACAGCCTCTCTCCAACCTCTTTATAACCTCCTTTCAGGAAGTTGAAGGCTGCTATCAAATGCCCCCTCACTCTTCTCTTCTGCAGACTAAACAAGCCCAAATCTCACAGCCTCTCCTCATAGGTCATGTGCTTCAGCCCCCGAATCATTTTGGTCACCCTCCACTGGACCCTCTACAATGTGTCCACATCCTCTCTATAGTGGGGGGCCCAGAAATGGATACAATACTCCAGATGTGGCCTCACTAGTGCCGAATAAAGGGGAATAATCACTTCTCTAGATATGCTGGCAATGCTCCTCCTATTATCAAACTGCGCTTTCTCCTGAGCTCTCCACTGTGTCTTTGACCAGATCACCTTTTTGGAACAAGGAAGTTGCTGTTCTTTCCCCCCTGAATATAGCAAGCTATTAGGAAAGAGGAAGGATTTGCTTCCTCTTAGCTTTCTGGAGCCCCTGTTTTTGGTTAAGGGAGGGTGGAGTTTTTATGCCCAGAGGTAATCTTCAAAGGTTTACTTGGTTGTAAGTTTAGATCAGTTTCCCTTGCAGACACAGGCTAAAAGGGCCAGCTCCCAGAAGTAAATACAAAAAAGAGACCCAGGATGTAGCTGGTGACCGTTTAGCACATAAGGAGAAGGGCAAAACATAAGTCTTCATAGACTGAAGAACCACTCAGAGGATATGTCTACACTGCCCCCCTAGTTCGAACTAATGAAGGCATTCAAAGTTGCAAATGAAGCCCAGGATTTAAATATCCCGGGCTTCATTTGCATCTTGCTGGGCGCCGCCATTTTTAAATCCCCGTTAGTGCGGACTCCGTGCCCGCAGCTACACGCGGCACCGAGTAGGTAGTTTGAATTAGGCTCTCTAATTCTACGAGATGTACCAGAAGTTCGAATTAGAAAGCCTAATTCGAACTACCTACTCCGTGCCACGTGTAGCCACTAACGGGTATTTAAAAATGGCGGCGCCCGGCAAGATGCAAATGAAGCCCAGGATATTTAAATCTCGGGCTTCATTTGCAACTTTGAATGCCTACATTAGCCACCCTAGTTCGAACTAGGGTGGCAGTGTAGACATACCCAGAGGGACTCTCATCCTTCCTCAAAGAGGAAAGAAAAGATGTCTTAGAGATTAACTGGATCCTAAGGGCTAGTCTGAAGAGGGCCTTCTGTGATTTCCTGCTCATCTGGCCTGATGCTATTTAACTTTATATTCAACCCAGTAAAACAGGGGTGAGAAACCTAAGGCCTGGGAGCCAGCTGCAGCACCCAGCTTGCCTGGATCCAGCTCCTGAGGCTGAGTGCTCCCTGCTCCCAATCATTGGGGAGCCTGTACTGTTACTCCAGCTTTCCTGCCATCCCCCAGAAGTGCTGGAGCACACAAAATCTACTAGCTGGGGTTCCCCAGACTCTGATGTGCAGAGGGAATGTGAGGAATATCTTCTCCTTTTCAGTTGGGGCATATCGGTATTAATGATTCATTGTCTGGTTAGATTAATTCTACATGAAATTCAGTATTTGTTTTGGTTTTGGTTTGGTTTTGGCTTCTCACTTGTGTGTGGCCCTGGGCTGATTTTTTTGTGGGTCAGTGGCCCCCAACCCAAAAATGTTCCCCACCTCTGCAATAAAAACTTAGTATTTATGGGGAGGAATGTGATGCTGTCTACTTCTACCACTCTACCCATTGAATTGTTAATAAAGTTTCAGCCTGCTACTTTAAAATCTGCACCTGTGTCTTATGTTTCATTTGCCTTATGAAAATGCCTTTGCCTTCTAATGCAGGAGAATAAGAATAACATGCTTATATGTAATAATAAATTGTATAGTCTGATAGTTAAGTAAGACACTTAGCTACTAGAATGTTCTGTCTTTACATCTGTGAATATTATAATATTGTTAATTTAATTTTTAAACATTTAATTCCATAACTCAATATTTGACCCAATCCTGCAGTTCCTGCTGAGGCAAAATTCCTATTCTGACAAGTTTGTTAAATTTTTCAATCATTACAGTATATATTGGAATACTTTTATAACTGGAAAACATCTATAATAATTGACTGTGTTTCTTGAACAGGAGCTTATCCAAGTTCAATTCATTCAACAAAGATGCTAGAGAGCCGAAGTGATTTAAGTCCTGAGTTCAATGTGTCATACCCTTCCTGACATCACTTTATTTTTTAACCGTCATCCAATGGACCGTATAAGATATATAGGGGTTGATGGATTTGGCTGCTGAATTTATGTGAAGACTCTCTTTCTGAATTGTCCCATAATTGGGTTCTTAAAATAGATTTTCTGAGGTAAGTGCAACTGTAGTTGTGTATAGTAACCAAGTTCAAATCTGTGTGTAATATGAAACACCACCCGGAATTTATAGAGAAAAGGATAATGACCAGTGATTAATAATGATTGTATAGATTTAATGTCATAATTAGACAGGCAAGAATGACTAATAGGCCAATGAAGAAATGGAATTCTATGAAATTTTGTTACTACTAGAAAAAAGTCTATCGGATCAGACGATAAGTTGTTTGTAGTTAGAAATGTTGCAAGATTGTTATTAATTTATTTTAAACTTTGCATAAAAATGAAAGAATTTCTAGTTAAACTTTGAAACAGATATGTTTATTTAGTATAGGATTTATGAGTGATTTTATTATTAAAATGATTCATTGTCTGGTTAGATTAATTCTACATGAAATTCAATACCTAAGGGGTAGTAATAAAGTGCTAATCTTTGCAAATCCTTTAGATTTTCTCCTTCTAAAATGTAGATATAAGATTTTATACAAATTGTATTTTCCTTACTACTGCCTGTGTTTCAACTGTACTGACAACTTAAACATTTATTGTTCAAATAAAATAAAAATGTTGAGTATTTTACAAAGTCTGTTTTTTATGTTCTCTAATATAGCGTGGTTTTATTAAATGTTCATATTTTCTGTGAAAATAGAGCATAATTTCTGTGTAAATATATTAGTCAAAGACATGTAACAAAATAGGACTGATATATTCTAGACAGGCACTACAGTCTTTTACATTGTGTATTCAAATAGACTAGAATTGAAATATCCATTCTAACCATGGCTTCTACCAAAGTACCTGAACAAATCTGGCATACTAGTATTAGCGCTGAAAATTTTATCTACTCTGTGTAGTACCTGTTAAAAGTACCCAGCAAATTATTAGTCTGTTTGACAGGTTAGTATTATCTCATTTGCATTCAGTACCATTGCTGCAGAGTGAAACAGGAGAGAAATACACAGAAATATGAGAAGAGGAGGAGTAAAAAGAACAGAGAAAAGGGAAAAAGGCTTTCTAAGTGTGGAGAGGACTTGATCTCTCTCAGGGATACTCCTCTTAACACACTTTATGTCAAGCAACTAGCATGGGTGAAGTTCTCAAGTTCTTCAGACAAATACATCACAGAGACACTTACATTCACAAACTCTACAGCAGTGTGTGATTGATGTATATGAGAATGTTTTTGTATGTGTGATTGATAAATGTGAGTATACAAGACTGTTTTTTCTCACACTAACCAGAGGTTAAATATTTTTTCTCTTTTGGGAGGAGTGGGGAGTCAGATGAGACTCCTGGAGGATTAGGGGAAGCGGGAGATCCAGGCACATTTATTTTGCACAAAAGGGAAAGTATTCAGCCACTTTGAATAGATCATCCAAACTGCTTGTCTGGTCAGCTTTATCCTTAGAGATTTAAGTTACGGGGTCAGTGTATAATCTTAGAGTCTTGTCTAGCTTCCTCTATTAAAAGGTGAAGCACTCAACTGCAGCTGCACTAAGCAGGGTGCCTCTATCTATAATAGGGCCATCAACAATTCAGAAGATACATGTTGACTGTACATGGGATAGTGGGAAGAGCACAGAATTGTTCCAGAATTGGCCATAGCCAATTTAATGCTAATCTCTTATATAAGCTTTCATCAGGAAAATATTCATCGACTGATATGCTCTTAGAAAATGCAAATTACGTTTGCTTTGGTGGTCCTGCCCCCAGCTGAAATAATTAGAAAAGAATGACGAGCTTAAATAACATGGAGTAGTGCAGACCGCTTTTGCTCCTGCCAGTACCATTATTTAGTATTCCAAAATTTAAAAAAAAACTCAAGTAAATATTCAGTATATTTTACATGGAATTAAACTCAAAGTGCTCATTAATAGGGCTTAATTATCTCCTTCACCAAAAATATAAGAAAATAAAGACTATTGGAAACTCCATCCTTCCTTCACATCCTCCCTTGAAAGGTAGGAATTCCATTTCTTTGCAAGAGGAAAGGGTGCAGGTAAGGGGATGGACAATCTGCAAAACCCATGAAGCCCAACCTCCATCCCTATGGATCAGGAGGCAGCCACGTAAGGGGTCTTTCCTTCAATGAGGCAACGTCACCATCTCCTGGCAGCCTGGTTTCTGGGGAACCGATGCTGCCTCAAGCCCCTCATACAAGTATCCCACAAAACAGAGTTAAAAGGTGGTGAGTTAATTGTTGCATGGATCAAGAATAACTCTTCTGACAATTTCCTACGGGGATGTGTGCTATTGAGAGGGCTGCTTTCTGGCTTCCCTATTTCATTGGCCTTGCTCCTGAAACAAGACCTGACTCTCCAAGCACGGAGCATAAACTCTGCCAGAGAGAAATTTCCAAGGAAGGGGAGTAAAAGACCATGCTTTCTCCTAGCTTGTGCTGGTGAGTGTCAAACCCATAATTTAAGGATCCCAAGCCTGGAAGCTGAGGAGAAGAAGTGACTGAGTAGAAGAAGATAATGACATGACATTCAACATTTTGTTCTAATAACGACCCCACAACAATAATCCATTCCTTTTTACCTTAAACCTGTGCTATGCTATATATGTGACTACCCATAATTCAGATGGAATTAAGATACGGTTTTTACCTGTAAAGCCCTAGATGGCCTGGGAACAGTCTACATGAGAGACTGCTTCTATCCTTACCACAATGGAAGCTGGAGACATACATTTGCAGAGGCAACTGGCAGTAGATTATGCACCATAAGGACTTATACTTACTGATCACGTTGGTCCAAACTACAGTAGTCTAGTTCTGTTGATCTTTAAGGTACTTTACAAAGCTTATCTATTTACTTAGGCTGTGGAGAAGGAAGAGAAGAATTCAAGCTTTTATTGGGGTATACAGCTTGGTAGGAGTTTCAGTCTGGATTGAGCTTTTTGTGGTGGATTCAGTCAATTTGTTTCAGAGTTTGTCAAAGGTATTTACAGCTCTAAATAAGGCTTTCCTATGTATTCGTGTAGAGTGGCTAAAGAGCATGAATGCCAAACTCAGGGCAAGCTGTTAAGATCCAGGATACAAACCACAAACTAGTTGTGAGTTCTGCACTTATATTTCATCAACCAATTATCAAATATGAACTTCTCAAGCACTCAAACAGCCTTAACATGGAGTCAAAGACAGTCCCTTTGGGTATTTTGATCTATTTTGTCACCCAGGCAAGCTTGCCTTTGTCGTAGATGGTCCCTTATGTCAAAAATCATAACAGTATTCAGGTTACCTCCAGTCCAAAAGGACCAGTCACTTATCCCAGGAAAATGCACTTCTGACCCCAAAGGTGTTTGTAGCTGGTCCTATAATAAACTAACTGCAGATTTATTAACTAATAAAAATAAATTACAAATATTTAGAAAGTTAAAGCAGATAAAGATACACACTCAAATGAAATACAGTCTTAGGTACCAAACGTTTATAGAAGCTACTGTAATAAGCAAGCTTTATATGTCATTAAGGACTAACCCAGGACAAACACTGGGAATATTTTCCTTATTCTTAGTAATTTTTGCCCCTGTGAATACAAACAGCACAAAGATGCAGTTTGTTCTTGTCTGGGAATTTTTATGCTTTTTTTCCAGAGTTCAAGTTGATTGGATGAGTTTAAATACAAATGTCCTCTTCATAGGTTTTTAGGGAGCATTCAAGAAAGTCTTTTGTCCTCTGATGTTGCTGTGTTAAACAGACCTAGTATGCCAGTATAGTGCTTAATAGGCAGCAGGTTTAAAACAAACAAAAGGAAGGTTTTCTTCACTGAGGCTGTCTACACTACAAGTTTTCTCGGCAAAATATGCAAATGAGGGATTTGCATGAGTTGTGCTCTCATTACCATATTTTCTGCTGATCCATATTTTTTTGCCAAGAAGTAGACATAGCCTCAGCACACAGTCATCCTGTGGAACTCCTTGCCAGAGGATCGGGTGAAGTCTTGAACTTTAACAGGGTTCAAAAAAGAGCTAGCTAAATTCATGGAGATTAGGTCCATCAATGGCTATTAGCCAGGACGGGTAGGAATGGTGTCCCTAGTCTCCGTTTCTCTGGACGTAGAAGACAAGGGAGGGATCACGTGAAGATTACCTGTTGTGATCCCTCCCTCTGGAGTGTCTGGTATTGGCCACTGTCAGCAGACAGGATACTGGGCTAGATGGACCTTTGGTCTGACCCAGTATGACCGTTCTTATGTTCTTATGTGGTTTGTCTTGTGTCTATCGGCCTTTATCTGTTGGACAGGAGCCAACATCTTCTGTGGCAGTCTAATCTTTCACACCTATAAGGCTTCTCGCCTAACTGATGATTTAAAATATCACCGCAAAGACTTTCATAGTTACAAAGCAAACACTTGACTATTACCTTATAACATGGGATATAGATGAGATTAATGTGAGCAGCAACTTGCAAGTAGTTCATAAAGTCAAACCATTGAACACAGTTTTATAAATCTCATATCTGTTTTAACAACACTAGCACACAGGTGAGCCAAACTGGTTTCCCCCCAAGCATTTGTCACTATTCAGTTGAGGCCGATGGGCCTTGGCATGAGCTGGCACCTAGTATGCCACTATAGTGCTTAAAGAAAAAAACCACAACCCTAAACTAAATATGCAGAGCTACAAACTTGTCCTGAACATATTTCAATAGAAATGGTTTGGTGATAAAAACATGTCTCACTGTGTATCCCCTGGCTTGAGAAATCCACTTGCTTGGGGTTTGGGGAAATGTAAAATGGGTTCAATTAGGTTGTAACACTACTGGAGAATTCTCTGCAGTATTGGATGGTAGAGAGCACAGTAACCCAGGCAGAAAGGGGCAAGGCTAACATGACTACCCTTTTAACTAAAATGGAGAGGCCATGGAGCAGAGCAGCTACTGCTGCTGCTTGTTTAAGGAAGAGGAAGGAAAGATCAACAAAAGGTGTAGTTTCTTTAGGAAGGATTGAAGGGGTGAGGAGCAGCATGCTTCAGTTATTAAGTCTTTCTCTAAGGGGAAGTCAAATTAGGTAAGTTGCCACCTATATGGGTTTATCCAGACAGTCCAGATTTTGGCTTCTGTGTCTGCGTGTCATTTAGATTGCAGATACCCAAGATTCAACAAGGAAATCTGGTCAAAAAGGGGCCCCGGCAACTCAGACACCCAAATGAAAAGTTCCATCACTGCAGGGAGGTGAGGAGGGAGGTGTTGAGCCATTAGTCTATGCCAGCCCCTGCTCAGCTGGAGTGGTCTCCTACTTATAGGCAAGCTCCTTGACATGACTCAACAAGCAACGTGGGGAGGAAAAGGAGCAAGCAAAAGAGGCAGGGTCTTGGAGGAAGAGTTGAAATGGAGACAGTGCCTTTGGGATCCAGTTACCAGAAATTAGAAAGAAGACAACCCTAGCTGTAAGAGACTTCTCACATAATAAATGAGTACTATAACTTGGGTTGGAAGGGCATGTCTGTGAATGGAGGTGGAGACATGGAGACTGGATGGCAGTGTGAGCCGATGTGTGGGAGCAAGGGAGAGATTGAGGGAACACAATATAAAAGTAATATTGAGTGAGAGGACACAGGCAAAGGAGAATATGTGAAAATGGGGATAAAAATGCTAACTATATCACAGCAGTATATCACTACAGGTGCTTATTGGAAATATAAGGAAAAAAAAGGGAATGAAGCTAAGAAAGTAGAAAAAGTATAACAAAAGCACTGTCACATACTAAGTTATATTACTAATGAATTACACCATTAATAACAATGTTACAATTAAATACATTATGTAGTAAACAGCAGAAGTTTTATTTTTTCATATATCAGGGTCATAACCTTGGGATAAAAGTTCATGGTGGTGCAGGTCCTTTACACTATGATGAGCATGTTTAGTGCCTGGGCTAGTTGGTGTGAGGTAAATTTTCTAAGTCATGTCGTAATTAAGCTATCTGATTTCTCAAGAGCAGTAGCTGTTGAGCTAATATTAGAGCACATTCTGTAGGCCCAATAGTACAGTCATTACTGAGGCAAAACATTAAGGTCCTGAGCCAGCCCACATTTGTGCATGTGTTCATCTATATGCACATGCCTTCATTGATGGGCTATTCATGTGTCAGGTATTAAGTATGACCAGAAGTGCTTGCAGGATCAGGGCCTATTTCATCCTGTTACATCTTAATTCAGTGTTCAAATTCCCATCTTTCTTCAATTCTTTGATATTAAGGTACTGGATTTAAATGCTCAACAAAGTCCTCTCCTTTTTTTCCTCTCTTCTTTTCTTTCTCTTTTTTTTTTCCTTCTTCCCACCCCTCCCTCCTTCCCTTATTTATTCTTGGATCTGGACTTCTAACACTCCTGTCATCTGAAGAAGTGGGCTGTGCCCACGAAAGCGCATGATACCATCCACATGTTTTATTAGTCTTTAAGGTGCTACTAGTCTATTTGTTGTTTTTTAAGTTTTTCCTTAAAAAAACCAGGTCCAACATAAAATGCCTGAGCTTGCAAATATTTAATCTCAAAGCAATATAAACAAACAATAGAACTATAATTATGGCTCTTCTCTTCATTCCAAAGCCTTCTTTAGGAATGTGGAAACTATCAAGAATCATTTGGAGTTCTCCATTTTCACTGATAGGTGGCACTAGCAATTTTCCCATTTGCTTCAGCTAGAATAATTTATCATTCTAAATTTTAAACAGCCAGAATGCTTGCCATTTTCTCAGACATTACTGCATTTACTTTTGCTGCTTTAAATGTATCATAGTATATGTACTGAGAATGCATTCGTTAGACCCATTGATGCCATGTAGATGCCAATTAATCTTATTTTTAAGGGACAACAAAAAGTTGAAGGTGACATTTCTGCCAAAAAAGTTGTATCTGCTGCACTTTCAAATAACACCATGATTGGAAGAAGTTAGCAAGAAAAAAATCTCTATTTTGGGGGGTGTTTTATCATCCGTTTCACTATTTCCCCTGTACAGTTAGTTTCTGTTTTGGTAAAATGATCTTGTGCACATCAAAAGAGGAAAAGAAAAAAGAGGCCATTATTACCAAAAGAGTTCTTTGTTAGAAATTGGAAATTTTTAAAAATAAATGTTTAAAAGAATCAAGATGGCATTATGTCTTTAATTTTATGATGCTGCTTGTGCTGTCATCTTCATCTTGTCATCTGCTAAGCTGAACTTTAATGTGGTCCAGTTTCTATAGTCCAGTGCCATCTTCTTTACTTTCATCCAAGCTGATATTCCTCATTAGGTCAGTGTTCAATTTTCTTTCAGTGCATTTTTTTTCCAGAGGACTTTTTGGCATTTTCCTGTTGATGTTCAGCACAATATTCTGATTGCTTAGAAACCAAATTTTATTAAACAATCTGATATAAAATTTCTAACCCCTTGGATTATTGTTTCCTTGGTCTAATATTTGAATGATCCTTCTGTGTTTTTAATCTTACTGTTTGTGTTTTGTCATGTTGCCATCTTAAGGATCAGAATTTTCCTCAGGCAGTTGTCAATACTGTCTAGGGTTTTTTCCCCTCCATTTTAGTCAATTGCCATTATTAGGCTCTATAAAACAATGTTCATATGAATATGAAGTATCTTCATTTTCAAACTTATTTAACTTCTGTTTTCTATATATCAGCAAGGTTTTTTCAGTGCCCCCACTAAATTGCATTTACTCATGAAAGTTAGAAATCAATTTGTATGTGTAAAAGGACAAAGCTTGTAGTCCTTTATACCCAAAGCTAACTTCATTGGGAGTTTTATTTGAGCAAATAATAAAGGATCTGGCTCACAACAATAATGATACATTAAAATCTATTGTTTTAAAAAAGAAAATTCTATCAGAAATAATAATCCAAAAGCATTTTTCAGTCAAATGAACTACTATGAAAGTGATATATTGTAGTGGTTATTGCAGCATTGTTATAACTTTGGACTGATGTATGGTGGCAGTTAAAATGATGTCAAAACAGGAAATGTACAGTATCAGAAAATATCTAGACAAAATATGCATAGAGCCTTTTTATGATTGTTTGGTTTGGCTCTGGTTTATGAGCTCTTTTCATTTAGCCAGTTTTACTTGAATCTCTTTAAACTTTCTACAGCAGTACTTGTGAATTTGGGACTAGTAATTCTAAAAAGTGCCAGTTGGACCTTCAATAACGCCACTGCTTGGTTTGATTACCAACCTTAAAATCTGGCCAGGTTTACCAAATCTTGACCGAGTTTTGAAATCTTCAGTTAATCCCTGGTTTGAGGGTTGGGGAAGGAACCACATGAAACTCAATGAATTGTGTCCAGTTTATCCTGAAACTAGACAAAAAGTGGCTGGTCTCTCAGACTGAAAAAAAAAACCCCGCAGCAATTCCAAGAGAAGAAATATTAACTTTCACAAACTAAAATTGCAGACTTTTGCACCTCTGTAGGTATAAAGTTTACGGTGGTCAAGTGGAGATTCAACCACTGCTCACCTCAGATACTCAGTTTATGAGCTGTTTCTGCTTTTTAGACAGAACTTTATAGCTATTTCTCTTTTGCTTCTCGGGATCAACCCCTGAAACTGGTTGCTTAACACCAGAATTATGTACACATGGGGTAGATTCAGCTGGTGTAAAACATTGCCATTATGATTGGCTTTGCACTGTGGCATCTGAGAATATACTGTGAACTGTTGGTAGATGTTATCTCTTTAATGGGCACCCCTGCAGCTGAATTAACTAACGATAAATTCACTAAATTAAAGGTATTTAATCCCTGAACCACTTGCCAATCTTTTGCATTTAAAAATCTTTTTATATGAGTAATTTTGCTCTTGCTGCTTCTAATGACTTTGGTGAGACACAGACAGAAAACTGAATGTAAAGCTGTCTCTGATTGCAACTATTTTTACTTAAAAACAAATTAGCCTGGTTTTCTAGTCCCAGTGGTTATATTTAACTCCATCAAAGTTCCCCCACCAGTGGTGTCAAAGATGTATTAGTAGTCCTCTAACTTCAACCTCCAAATGGGAGCTCCAAAAGGAAATTGTGGTACATCTGAACTGGATCTTAAGTCGTGTTCTCCACTTCCTATGCCTCACCCACATGGACATACTCAAACTTGCACCCATGTTTTGAACTACTGCCCACTGTAGTTAATAAAGACAAAAATCTTTCCAAACCAGCTGCATATCAGCATAGGTGACCTCACAAACTAAAATATAATCAAAATGACCTTTTGAAAAACCAGACTATTTGAGCCCTATTAAATGTACTAGATGAAAACCAGGAATAATAATACAAATGCCCACTGCTGGGTGAATGTACTGTAGAGAACAAATTCCTTCATGTCCCCAAATAGTACAATCAACAACCTCTTGGGCACGGAATTGACAATTAGGAGGTCCAAAATTGAAGATTATCCCATTGCCAGAGCCACAAACTGCAATTTTAACTTCCAGAGGGAGGGAGGGGAACATGACCCCACAGATGGAACCCAGTCATCAATACACTTGGCTAAATTTAGGAAGCTGTCTTGCATGCCATTAATAGAAGATTAAGTAAAGACTATAATGTAAAACTTTTATAATAAAGTCAAATAAATTAATTATGTTGATTGTGTTGCTGGCCCCCTTTAAAGGTAAACATGTGGGACTTTCATGGTTCCATCTAAATGCAACTATCTGATGGATACATTTGGCATTAAGTTTTTTTAGGTGATAAATTGCTTCTGAAGGTGAAGGATAGCTTCAGATAGGCAGATGTTCCTATTAGTTTAGGTTAGCTTTGTTATAATCCATTATAACTGGTTTGATTTTTTCCATTTCCAACAACTTTTGAGTGTGTTATGAAGCTAATAAAAACATTTATCAAGAGAAAAATATAAGTATGCCTTTTCTCTGTTGTAAATGAGGGCAAAGCATGTAGAAAGATGTCTTGAAAACATTGTGATAAATACAATTTTTGGTACAAATCAAGCACTTTAAAACCCACAAATGCTCAAAATAATTTCTAGCATAATTAAATGTTAAAACAGAATGGAAATCTGGCATCGAAAGGCAAGTGGATAATGTTCCATCTACAAAGAATGCTTCCAGAAACTTTGGATTCAGCTGCATAGTTTAGTAGATGTTGTAAAAGGCAGGAGATCACAGTTCAAATATTGGATTCAATCCAGAGCTTCAAACTCGAGATAGGGGGAATTGTGGTTTTTTAACCACTTTTCTACTCTTGTGATCTGGGAACTGAAATGGTTCTGGTGTGATTTAGAACAGCCACAGGACCAAAGACTAGGGCTTTTAAATGAGCCATGGGACAGGCACTTTCCCATGGGATTTATTCCACAAACTAAGAGGTGTCACTCTCAAGATGATTTCCTGTACAGTCAGTCTAACCTTTTCAGCTTTTAATATCATCATCTTTCTGGTTAAATTCTGCTCTCTTGCATTATGCTAAATAATTATTCTCTCTCTTGGGTGTTTACTCCTTTCCAGTACTTGTAGATTGTTATTTTACCCTCTTAGTCATCGTTACAGCTGGACAAATACCTCAAAAACCTTTGTGTAAATATTTGTGAAGTTTTTAAATGAGTTTGGTAACCTAGTTATTTTTGAGTCATCATTAGCTTTATCCTTTTCTTCATTTAATATAACCCCCCCTATTTTCTCTCCCTTGCTCTTTTCCCTGCCTCCGCTCCTGCACTCCTCTCCCACACTCTGTTTTCCATATGTATTAAAGCCATCTTTAGTATCCCCAGACCCTTTGGCTAACATGAACTCATTCTCCTGTTTCTCGGCACTCTTTTGCATGCCTTAAATGATTGTATAATGCTAAGTTCCTTCCTCTCTTTTCCATGTAGAACACAGGATTTATTTAACCTTGGACCTTTGAGCAGCCTCTCACGCAGCCACATGTTCCTTGTAACATTCCTTTTTTCAAAGGAATTGAACCCTAATTGTGTCACCTTAAATAATCATAGGTGCAGGGAGAAACACAATTTGTGCAATCAGAATAATTATGCCAAAAATGTGCATTTCTGCACGTGTAAGTGGGATCCTTTTCCTTGGAAATATGACCATTAAACTGGAAGTGTGGTTCTATTAAAACCTTTTAGCACTATTTAGATATAGTTGGAATGACATGATATGATTCAATTGACCCTGGTTGTTACATTATTAGAAATACTTATAATTCAAATGTAATTTGAAATTATATAAACAGGCTTTGGGCTTTTTGGAGTATTTGGTTTATGTGCTGGCACAGGGTGAATAGCAAGCCCCAGGTGAGGTGGCTTAATACAGCTTATCGGTTAGTAATAAGGAAGCCATTCCATGCTCAGAAATGCAAAGTGTTTTTTTTTTACATTGGCATTAAACAGAATTAAGTTATGTGTGTATGTGTGTGTAGCATGCTTCTAGCTATTCTGTATTTTATTAGTTTGTTTGCTTTGTGGGGACTCAACAACCTCACATTTTTCTTTTATTCTAGAACACTACCTATTTCGACCCTACAGCAAAACCTAGCTACAGTCCAATAGTTTCAGCTCTAAAATGTATTGTGTCATGCTCTGCAGTGAGGATCACATCAAGTGCCACTCTCCACAGTGAAGAGAGCAGTAAAACACATGCTCCTGGGGCTTATCTTTTTTCCCAAAAAATATTGAATTTCTATCTGTGGCCTACAGCTCTTGCTTTCAAATCCTGCTGAAGCCTCTGGTAGCAAATTCCAGTAGGAGGAATATAGTCTAAGCAGAGGCTTAATACAATACTAAGAACTTGTTCCTCTTTGGCAGGAAGCCATCATTCCCAATGGGGTAAAGAGAATTAAAGGTCCCTAAACTGCTCCTCTTAAAAAGTTGAAGGATTGTGTGGCTTGGTCAAACTGACACTGGAACATTGAGGGGTTTTTTCACTTTAAGTGGATCAATGTCCTGGGAGATATTTGCAGTCTTTATACGCCTAATGGCAGTGCACTGCTGTTAGGGCATTGCATTAGCACCACTTTCACACAAATGGCAACTGGCAAGAAATAGATTTCTAGCTTTCTCAGTTGGTACCTGACATTATGCTGATTGCTTTATAGAAGGTATTTATATCCTGTATTAAGTCTTCATTAAAAATGTTAACAGGAGAAACATATACATTTCAAAGTACTTTAGTACACAATCCAAGCTGCCCACTTTCACTGCTCTTACAACCCACATCTTCAATAACTCAGTCATTGACTGACCCAAAAATTAAAGGGGAATGGATTGATCATGCTACATCATATTCTTAGCCCTCCTCCAGTTCTTCTGCATTGCTTTGTTTTACACCAGCCTCTCCCCAAATCCCAGCAAAAGGAGCATGCATGTTGCGTGTGCCATTGTGCTTTGCTGAGCCCCAGTATTCGGAACAGCCCCCTCCTAGAGCCACACAGAATCAGGTTCCAATTAAAGCTACTCTGAGGCCACTCAAATCAACCTGCGGATAAAACTGTTCCCTGCTGGCTCCAGCTTCAGGGGCCACAAATATGATACAAAACAAGCTTCCTCGAGCCCCAGCCATTCCCTCTAGTCTCATGCTGAGCACAGTTTGGCCAGGCCAGAGAATCAGGGCTTGCTTCAGTAAGCTAGTCCAAAAATAAAATTTCTCCCGGTCACACTCATTCATCTATATGTGGACTTATTTCAAAACATCATAGACCCTCAATTCACTTTTCTGTTTTTAAAGTTGTTGCTGTCCTTTAACATTATACTGAGGATCAGACTTAGAAATGTTTTACTCACAAACAGATGGAAGTTTTCTTCTGCACATCTATAAACCTCTGGGGATTTGTACTAATTTTAACAGGGGTTTATATTTACTCATTTTACACCCTGGTTTTATTTAAACAATGCCATAGGACTGACTAATTATGGTAGGATGGACATGTTGCACTATCCTGGTGGTTCCAAGGGTCTGCATAGGCTTTCTTCCTGGCTCGGGGTTATTTCCTAGTGAGAAAAAAGCAGTGTCATAGCCCCTGGCACAGAGAGCAGATGTTTCCCTGAGAATGTAATGACTACAAGTGGGTATGACTCAGGTTTATGTCTCATCCAAAAATCTCCTTGTCTAATAGGTCATGAAAAAGGGTTGTAGTAAATATTGGTATGTTCTCTGAAATCAAGTGTTTATGATATAGGGATTTTCAAGCAAAGTCACCATATTGTTTAGAGTTACCCTCAGTAGTTATGTATTTATTAATAAGGGAATGTAACACTCAGATAACGTCAGCTTATTTCCTGGTGCTACGTCTTGACTACAAGCCTTTTTTGAAAGATACTTTCGAAAAAGCCTTTTTTGAACAAGAGCGTCTAGACTACAACCAGTACTTTCGAAAAAGCAAGCCGCTTTTTCGAAAGAGCACACAGGCGGTCTGGATGCTCTCTTTCGATAAAGCACAGTTTGCATTACATAGCACCTTTTTTGCATTACAGAGCACTTTTGAAAAAAGGCGTTATTCCTCGTAAAGCAAGGTTTTTCATGGTAGAAAAAACTGCCGCATTCTTTCGATTTACTTTTGAAAGAATGCAGCAGCAGTCTAGATGCAGGGGAAGTTTTTTCGACCATGCTGTAGTCTAGACACACCCTGGGTTAGCTGCTCTTAGGGTTCCCCTCTCTCCTTAAGACTCTTTAGCTTGGACCCTAGATGCTGTCTCACTAGAATGGTATTTTCACCTTGCTATTATCTTGATAGGTCAATGATCCTCTGCTTTAGGGAATCAGCAATACCCAATTAACCCTTTAGCATCAGGATCAAGACCTGCTGACTTGGTGGTGTTATTTCAGGCAAGCAGTCTGCCTGTTAAGGTCCCTGAAGCATTGTTTCTTTATACATACTTATGACCAGAATTTGCCATCCTTATTGGTACCTTACTCTGTAAGCAACTCCACTGAAATTAAAGGCACTTATGGAGCAAGTTTCTAATCAATGTGAACAAGTGTGGAAGAAATAAACTCTGTAAAAGTGAGAGTTAGGGCTGTCTTCTGTAATCAGTCAGTCAAGTTTCTAAGACAGCATCTGACGAGTCAATATGGTCTCTACATGTATTTGAGGTCAGAGAGGCTGTGTGGATTTGAAGGCTGATCCGCTGGAATCTGGGGCTAGGTTTTGCTTCTGGTTTTGAACATATTTTGTATGTGATTTGGATAATCAGGAGTCTCCTGTGGTTCTGTATTGCTAAGCCCAGGAAAAAGAAAGTTTAAAAAAGAATCTTGACAGTATTGATGCTATTTCTGGTTTTGTTTAAAAGTCACAGGGATTTATATAGAAAAGGGAAGGAAGGAGATGTCATAACTTCTGTGCTAAGTGAAAAGTTTAGTTTGTATAAATCACAGACTGTATTCATCATGCTGAAGTCAAATTATAAACACCGTGTTTCACCAATCTCATAATATTTAAGAACCTGCTTCAATAAATGCTAATTTCTTCAGCTGGCTGTTTTGTGGTCTCTTCTCTTCTTTCTTTGCTTTGAATCATTAAGTTTCTGGACCCTCAGTCCTGTTAGTTCCTGTTGCTACTTTTCCATTCTTGCAGTTTTGTCTATCTTGAGCAGGTTAAGTCTGCACTGCAAAGGAAGATTGAAGCTGCTGCTGTTGATCTTCCAGGGTTCGAATTAGCGATTGAGTTAAGATAGCTAATTCGAACTAAGGGGGACACATCTGTTGACGCTGGTAACTTTCATTTCACCAGGAATAAGGGAAGTCGAAAGGAGAGTGTTCTTTCTTTGACTTCCTGCTGTGTAGACAGAACCAAAAGCCAAGTTAAGCTACTTTGACTACTGCTACGCAAGTAATATAGCTGAAGTTACATATCTTAATTCAACTTTGTCTTGCAGTGTGGACATACAGGCAGAAAGCACTTGAAAAGCTCATCCTTTCATTCCCAAGATCCAGTGCATTTATTCCTTTTCTTTTTTTTCTGTTTTAATTTCTTGATGATGTTGTCATTATCTGTGAAGTTATGATGAGCAAGTTTGTGCCATTTATAGATTCTGGGATTGTAGCCAGCTATTTTCATGCTTTCGGTGCTATTTAAATATATTGTTCCTTTTGACAGCAAAGCGGCTTCCTCTTTGTTTTGCACCTATAGCAGTGAGGTTCATGGACCCAGCAACAAAAAATGGTGGTTTTAGTTTCCATTTAACAGCCCCATAAAAATGAAAACAGTGGAAGTTTTTGGTTCCTTCCTCTTAGTTATCATATATGCTATCGCTTGGTCTTGCATTTCAAAGGAGAGTTTCACATTGGGACTGATGACTAGATATGGCCCTTATAAAGTTGATTCAGGGGGATTCATTCAATAGATCTTTCCTTCTTTTATTTGATAAGCAGCTGTGAAAATGTGTAGTAATAATGACATACTGTAATAAAAACCTCTAGACAAATAGGAATAAATATTCAGCGTGCTATGAGAACAATAGCTGCTCGGCTCCCTGTATTGTTAATATAAAAGTACACCTAATCCATTGTGCAGTGCACTCAAAATGTACTCCATTAAGTTAGGAGTTTGGCTTCTGCTCTTATTCTCACAGTCTCTGAAAGGCCATTCATTGAAGGTTCTCACTTTTTGTCTGATTATGGATCTTTAAGACAGAAAAAAATAGAAGAGTTCACAATATCTCCTCCTCAAATTAAGTCCTTCATAATACAATGAAGACATAATGCAAGGTTACTGCTAGTACAATAAAGCTTTTCAGTTACCTTGAACTATGCACCAACACTCCATTTCTAATAAATTAGATAGAAAATGTTTTAAGTTCTGTTTGTAACCCAAACTGATGAAAACAAAAGATTTGGAGATTAGGATGACATACAGTCTTTAAATCAGACTGGTGTGGCTGCACATTGAGTTCTGAAGCGCAAAAACATGAGAGAAGGACCAAGTATGGTCTCAGCTGTAACCTTGAAGCTTCATCTTTGTTTACTTTGTTCCTGCATAATGAACAGTGGGAGAAAATCTGAATACTTGCATGATTTGTACCTGCATTCAGGTGCATGCAGAGTATTCATCTCTTGCAGCTGAGATATTGCTGGCATCTCCAAATATTTGCAGTTGATAGAAATGCCCATGTTGCCAAGGCTATAGAAATTATAGAAACTGCATGAATTCACCTCTCTGTATTGCACAATAAACAGTTCTTTCTAAAACAGTGTTTCTCAAAGTGGTCTGCAGATCCACACTGAGAAACCTGCTAATTGGTCACTCCTGTTTGTTTATTTACCAACTTTTTAACCATAGAGACTTGCAGCTCCCATTGGCTCTAGTTTGCCGTTTGCAACCAAGGAAAGCCATGGGAAGTGTGTGGGGGGGGGGGGGGCTCTGGGCACTTCTTCCTGCGGCTCCCCTTGGCTGCAAACAGTGACCTGGAGCCAATGGGAGCCGTGAGGTTCCATGGCTGCAGAGCTGATAAATAAACAAACAGGAGCAGCCAGTCATCAGGTTTCTCAGTGTGGATCCATGAACCACTTTGAAAAACACTGCTCTAAAGGACAATTATCCTATGTCATTGGTCATTGTCATGAGCTTTAGGGGATGATGCCACAGCAGCAAACTTCAGCAAGGGTTGCTGCCAGGCAGCACTGTTTTAAAATCTTGTTCATTGCTCTCAAAATCCCTGCTTCAGCCCTACCCAAGTTATAGGGAAAACAAATGATTCCTTATTGTCCATCCACTCTGGAAGAAAGACAGGAGGCCACGAGGCTACATGATTCACATATAGTATCTGGCACCATACAGGACAGTGGATGGCTTCCCATTGTTGAGATAATATTCACTTTCCATGAGGGATTCTTTCTTTCAACTCCTTTCCCAATACAATTTATCCAATAACTGATCCTGGATAGATAGTCTCTCCATAGCTTGAATGTGCTTTGGAGTCATATCAAGACTTGTCAGATGCTTCTGTAATCAGAACCCAAACTCGGAACTTCTGAAGGTTGTCCATTACTAGCATGTATGCTCATGTGTAATTGTGGTGGTAGGAGGGAAAGCATTCAGGATACTGGTCACATGGTTACATTGTTTATTGTTGTAAAAGACAGGGAACAGCATGCTATAGAGAAATTCCTGCTCTTGTCCTTCTAGTCCTGATGAATGCTGGCTGTGAGAAAAATGAAGATCAAGTTGGGGTAAAAATTCTAGTTTTCAATTTGTTTGCCTAAAACGGTGGCGTCTGCTATGGCCTGAAGAACAGTAAATGTAAATTACTTTCACCACGGAGGTTAGTTTAATGAACACTTTTTGAAATGCTGCATATTTTTATATTACAGAACCACCACTGTGTATGTGATCAGACATAGAGAGTGAATTAACCACTTCCAGCAACAAATGCTCTGAAATTGGCTATCTCACACAGGTGGATTAAGCATCTGATATTACTGGATACACATGCTGGAAATCAGGTTTTCCTGCTGAGTGTTGTAGTAGTGATGGGGATGGACAATGCGGACCAAGGTTTCTGTACATTATTAAAGTATGCTCTATCTATAGAATACAACTACATAAAATTCTACTTAAATGATTAATCAGATAGTCATGCAACAGTCTAGTGCTGAAGGAATATTATATCATTTTCTCTATCAAAGTTTCTTATATTTTCACACACAAACATTCATTCACATAAATGTATGACACAATTTATTTATGGCACTATATTGATGTATCAAACTATTCAAATAAAGAAAATTGTAGTGAAATTCTAAATACAAATGCCATTTTAAAACAAAATAAGATTTCTTCCCTTAGGAATCCTTGAAATGGGTTGTAATTTTAAAAGTTACGGGATTATTTTATACTTTGGTCCAGATTCTCTTCCTGTATAAATCTATCGTAGATGGTACAAAAATTAATCATTGTGTGTCAAATAAAGGAAAGAATGCTAACTGAACCTTATTAAACATATGCTATTTCAAGTACAGTTCAATCTAGTAAAAATTAGTTAAATATATGCAGTTAGAAGTGAATATTGAAAAAAGAAAGATCATTCAACCCAGCAGCTCAGTCTTTTCTTTAGCCTTTCTTCTCTGTTTTGTGACCCTAAAATTATCCTAAAATTCCCTTCTTTCCTTTCTAAATACGTGTTTATACTTATTGCATTATTTTCTTTGTGCTCAAACTTTGCAGCAAATTTCTAGGTTAGACACATTTTGAAAAAAATTGACATGAATTTTTGTGTTTTTAATTTCCTAAACTTGACTTTACTTCCTGAATCCCTGGAATTTTAGTTATGCTTAAAAAAAATCTAAAAATAGAGCAGACTGCCAGTATACCAGGATTTGATCCATTCCTAGCTTCATAGGTGCCTTACTTTTTAATTGACACTTCTCAGTAAATGTAACAAAACTGCAATCTGAATTCCAGGCTTTGGAAGAACATCAAGAAAATAAAATGTTTCACGAGTATTTTGTATCATATAAATTAAAAATCATTTCATGTGTAGCAACGCATAAGACTAAGTTTTATGACCTCTGAGTCATCCAAAATACAAGCTGATTGCTTTAGGGTACATTCAGCTGTTGTAAAATATAGATTTGTTTCATGGAGAGATAAGAACCAATGAAATGTGTTAGATTTTCTTTCTTAGGTTCTGTATGATTTAAATTGTAAACTTAATATATATATATGTTTATATGCATATATATATATGACTATATCTTTGACATTTTCTTCTTATGACTCATGCTAAACAGCAGTTTGATTATTACACAGGTAAAATATTCAGTGTTATGTTATGGCTACTGCAAGCATTGATTAAACTCTCTAGTGTTCATGAAGGCTGACAGGGATTCAAAGGAGGAAATGTAAAACTTGAAGGTACAGCAGAATAGTGACATTTCACTCTATAAAGCTGCCAATATTTTAATCCTGCACGTAAATCATTTTCATCAGTTCAATTCCATATCTTAATTTGTGTAGCAAACAAAGTATTGGATTGCATTATCTTTAATAATTAAGCATGTGATATCAATTTCTATATCTTTCAAGATCCTTAGTGAGAAATAGAGTTAACATTTTTAACTTCAATTTGTTCGTTTTACCAAACAGGAATTATTAAGGATTAGATCTAATTTTCATGCTGTGATCAACCTAAGTTTCATTATTTGCTTTTATAGAACCTGTGGTTTCTCTGCTTAAGTGATGTCTTCGTCAATGATAATGTTGTATTCATTTAGAGTGATGATTGATATGGTAATAGATACAGTGTGATTGAAAGCAACCTTTGTCAATAGGAAGGCCAAATACTCAAACAGTGTATTGGTCTGAGTTTGCTCATTATTGGAGACCTTTCATAGTCATATTGACTTGCTGTCCAAATGTTGTTACTTACCTGATGCTTTCATTGTTTAAATGGTATAGACATTGGTATTGAACATGGCGTTTCCCAATATTTGTCCTAAAATACACACATGGCTCAATTACCCACTGAAAATGTTAAAGTATATTTTGTAAGTATTAAAAATGGCATTTTGGGAACATGAAATAAAATTTGGCTGCAGAGAAAAATAGATTCCTGTATTGATGGTATGAATGAAACGCATTCTTGACAATGATACAATTTTTCCTGATTTTGTAGAACATATACAATTATTCTTTCTGCACTATTCCCTGCATAAATGGGAGTCTGTAATATTAACCCTTCCTTGCCTGCAGGGAGAATAATATAAAGGGTTGGCTTACCAGTATTGCTTGTTTCTGTACTGAATGTTTGTCTCTAGCATAACAAGAGACACAGATCTCAGCTGGTTAGGGGTAAGTGCTGGGACAAGTACATGTCTCAGAAGGCACAAAAGGACCCATGTCTTCTTACCCAGATGTGGTCACACATCACGGGAAGTGGGGCTGGATTTGGGGGAACCACAGATTGGTGCGTCGCAACACTGCATATTTCTTTGTGGCAGCAAAGAGTGTGGCAATTGGGTGAATCCACAGATCCAGAGGATCTGGGGTTCCTCCTCTAATAGAAGGAGCATGCTGGGGTCACAAGGATACTGCAACTCCATGAAGTGGTGACATTGCCTGTCAACAGCCTTTGTGGAAAGATTTGTCTCTTTTCTCTGTGATCCCAGGTGAGACATTCAGGCTGGGGGAGTGGAGATTACAATTTGTACCTCAGTACATCATTCTGCTCTATTCCTTTCGGTGGATAAAATCAACTCCTCCCCATAGGGCCATGTCAACTTGGATTACTAATGTATACATATAAACTCAAAACCAGATAACTGTGACTGTAGCTCCTCTGTGTAACCACATGTTCTCATCACTGGTAACCTTGTCTTCCCTCCCTGTCCATTTGTACATTGCACCAACTTGTTACATATTGTCTTTAACTAGACTGTAAGCCCTTTTTGGCAAGGACAGTGCCTTTCTACATGTTACGTCAATCCATAGACAATGGGGCCCTCATCTTGACTCTGACATCTGTGTTCTTCAGAAATACAAATAAATATAACTGATGCTGTGTTTCTGCTTTGTGGTAAGAGCAGGCAGCAAAGAGCACTCATGGGAAGAGCTATAATATGAAACAAAAGGAGTTTTAGTTATACAAAGATAGAAAGTCTTCGAGGGACATCATAAAGGCCAAAATCCTCACAACATTTTTCTGCAATCCAACCTCCATTGATAATGTTCAATAGTCCAAAATTCTGTAACTAGACTCGGTGAAAGCTTACCACTAGAAAAGGGGGAATACTTGGCTAAGTGGCAGCATTGCTGAAAAGATTCTGAGCATTATATGGGGGATCAGCAATGTGTTGTAACTATGAAAAAGATTAAAATTATTCTGGAAGGATTAATATGAGTGTTGTATATAAGACAGAGGAACCAATTGTCCCAAACTGCTTGGCACTGCTGAGGCCTCAACTTCAGTACTGTGTCCAGTTCTGGGTGCCATGTTTAGGGTAGATGTAGACTGAATAGTTAGAGTCTGCAAAAAAGCAACAACAATTATAAAAGGTTTAGAAAACATGGCCTGAAAGGAGAGGTTAAAAAGCTGGACATATTTAGTTGTGAGAAAAGAAGTCTGAGAGGGGAACTGATAATGCTCTTCAACCATGTGGAGGGCTGTTTTAAAAGTGAATGGTGACAAATTGTTCTCCATGTCCACCAAAGGATGGATGAGAAATAACATGCTTAATCTGCAGCAAGAGAGATCAGGGTTATATATTAGGGGAATAGTGATAGAAATGTAGCCATGTTAGTCTGGTGTAGCTGAAACAAAAAACAGGACTATGTAGCACTTTAAAGACTAACAAGATGGTTTATTGGGTGATGAGCTTTTGTGGGCCAGACCCACTTCCTCAAATTAAATAGTGGAGAAAATTGTCACAACTATATATACCAAAGGATACAATTAAAAAAATGAATTAGGGGAAAACTTTCTAGCCATAAAGGTAGGTACATTCTGGAATAGGTTTCCAAGGTAAGTTGTGGAATCCTCATTGTAGGTTTTCAAGAACAGGTTGGACAGACACCTGCCAGGGATGGTCTAGGTTAACTGGGTCCTGACTTAGCACAGGTGATCTGTCAAGGTCTCTTCCAGCCCTGCCTTTTTACAATTCTAAGCCAAGAAAAAATTAACAGTAACGCATAGTGAAAATGCAGAATTTGTAACATATTCATTCTTTTTTCATTTTAAAAATTCTGACACTTCACTGGAAACTTTATTTTGAAATCTGAACTTTTTTGGAGGATAATTGGCTAGACTTTTTAGAAAAGATTTACTATTTTGTGGAATTCAAAAATTGCAGCTCTAAAAGTTGGTTGCCAAGATCTTCTGCTAGTAAAGCTGCTGTGTTGGGGTTCCTCAGTCTACTGACATTGATCTTTTTCATCACAGCTTTGTTTCCCTGCGGACATCTCTTTGGCTTGATGTGAAAGCTTAATTTGGAGATGATAAGTCTGTGGTCAGTCCAACAGTCAGCACTCGGCATGGCCTTGGTCACCCTTACATCCTGTCTGTCTTTCCTCCGCACAATGACATAATCAATGAGATGCCAGTGCTTAGAGTGTGGGTGCATCCAGGACGTCTTTTTGCGAGTGGGCAGGCGGAAGATGGTATTGGTGATGATCAAATCATGAGCCGCACATGTCTTCAGTAATAGTAGGCCATTGCTGTTACATTTACCGATTCCATTTTTTCCAATGACGCCATCCCAGGCAGTGTGATCAGATCCTACTCTCGCGTTGAAATCGCCAAGTAGAATCAGCCTGTCAGTGCGCTTCACGGATGAGAGTAGGGCATCGAGATCTTCATAAAACTTGTCCTTTACTTCATCCGGATTCGTCATTGTGAGCGCGTAAGCGCTGATCAGTGTGGCTTGCTTTCCTCTCGGTAGTGGAAGATGCAGTGTCATGAGTCGGTCATTCACGCCCTTGGGAAGACTGGCAAGTTTGCGGACAAGATGATTCTTATAACCGCAAAGCCAACTCCAGATTCACGACGTTCGTCACTGCTGCGTCCACGCCAGAAGAATGTGTAACCACCTCCTGTTTCCATGAGCTGACCTTCATTTGCTAGACGAGTTTCACACAGTGCCGCAATATCGATGTTAAATCTTGTGAGCTCTCTGGCGACCAAGGCTGTTCTTCTTTCTGGTCGGTCTGCTGAAGGGTTGTCTTGAAGCGTGCGTACGTTCCATGTGACAATAGTGAGTGGTGTCACCTTGCATTTTGTTTGAAATGTTATTGTTCGACCGCATGAGATGGGATCCCCTCCAGCCGCGGTAAGCTGGCCAGGGTTCTATGAAGCAAACAATGTTTAGGGCACCTTTTCTAGCCCCTTCCTCTTACTACGGAGGTGAGCAGTGCAATCCTAAAGAGGGCTGCTCAGTCACTCAGGTAGACGCCGAATCCAGCTGTTGCTTCAGCCAGCAAGAAGACGACCATTAGACCTGAGCCGCCTGTGTGCAGGTCCGTGGCTACAGCTCCCAGTGTATCCACACCTGCTGCTTCGTCGCTCGCCCGTCGCCACAGGACTTTAAGGTTTACGGGAATTAGGGGATATCGAGATGTCAAGACTTGCGCGTTAATTGGATTAAAGTGAGGGAGAGGTGCGCATAATCAGCCTCACTCTCTCTTCCCAGATTCCATCTTGCTCCAATGGCAGGACTAATGTCAAGACGGTTGGAGATGGACTGGGCGCAGTGGTTGACCAGGGCATCTTTCATGTCTTGCCGTGCTCTTAGCGTACCACATCGCTTGCAGAAACCACCTTCATGACTGTTGGTCCTATTCTAGTAGGTCTCATCCGCTCGATCCGCCGGAGTCTGTCTTCACATGCTCGGGATAGACAAGTCCCTATCTCACTGAAGGTCGATGACCCGACGGCTACTCTCAACCTGGTTTAGCCAGCCTGTCGAAGCTGTTGCCTAGGGTGTGGCCGCTGCACATGCAACAGCTACTAGGAGCCACAGGTGAGAGTTGAGTGACAAGTGGGGACCAAAGGTGGACGAGCTGCCCTAAAAGGACACGACATGCCCGTACATCAGAGGTGCTACCCCTCCCTGAACACCTCATACACCCCAAGAGAGGATGTATGGGTATGTCTACACTACCCCGCTAGTTCGAACTAGCGGGGTAATGTAGGCATACCGCACTTGCAAATGAAGCCCGGGATTTGAATTTCCCGGGCTTCATTTGCATAAGCGGGGAGCCGCCATTTTTAAATCCCCGCTGCTTCGAACCCCGTGCAGCGCGGCTACACGGGGCTCGAACTAGGTAGTTCGGACTAGGGTGCCTATTCCGAACTACCGGTACACCTCATTTCACGAGGAGTAACGGTAGTTCGGAATAGGAACCTAGTCCGAACTACCTAGTTCGAGCCCCGTGTAGCCGCGCTGCACGGGGTTCGAAGCAGCGGGGATTTAAAAATGGCGGCTCCCCGCTTATGCAAATGAAGCCCGGGAAATTCAAATCCCGGGCTTCATTTGCAAGTGCGGTATGCCTACATTACCCTCCTAGTTCGAACTAGGAGGGTAGTGTAGACATACCCTATAGAATTAACAAAGAACAAGTGAGGGTAGAAGAGAATCAAATAAAGGGAAATGTTGAGGACTTGGTAGCAGTAAACAGAGAACTAGGGATTGGAGTCACGGGTTAAAGAAGTTATGATGAATCCAAAGATGGAGGAATGGGAGAACAATGAAGAAAGTTCTTGCTGGATTGTTCCTGAGGAACTGAAACAACTGTCCAAAGCCATGCAAAGGGAGGCTGGGACAGAAGCGCGTATGGAGAAAGTCTGAAGGTTGCTAGGAGTCAGTGGAGATTATAAGTAAAAGTCAGAGTAGAATGGGAAAAAAAACAATGTTGAAAGAGGAGAGAATTAACTCACAATGGACAAGGTCTGGTTAGTCCCTAGATTTTCTCCAAAGTATGGAGGTAGGAGCAAAAGTAGTGACAGTGGTGAAGGGTAACAAAACGTAGGAAACAGAGGAATGGACAGAAATTATTAAAATGGGTCAAATAGTCTCCTTTCAATTTCTTTCTGAGAGTTGCCTCTGCATTCCATATTATGAAAAAGAGATACTTCAAAGCAACTGCCATGAATATCACTAGCCACAGAGAGGTTTCCCCTGCAAACAAAGGGGTAACGTCAAAACTTCAGGCTAATTAGCAAGAGTTTACTTTTGTGTATTCTCTGAAAGTGCTCCTTGATGACTAGCTATGTAACTGAGCAATCCAGCACCACCTGTGTGCTAATAATGTTTGTGAGTATCTTTTCCAGATAGTGCATGACTTTAGCAATTTTCTGAGCATATCAGATCTACTTAGTGCTGGCCAATATATTATGGCATGAAGATATAAATACTAATGGAAAACATCACTGCCTTAGGGAACACCCATCATGACAAGTAACTAATTGCTTTATGTACATGAGTACCGAATGAAGCTGCTTCTATTTTCTGCAGGCCACCAGCATTTTTTTTTTGGCCTTTCTAAATACCACATAATCTCATGACATCTACAAGATATAGAATAAAATTGCTGTTCTCTGCAAATAAACTGAGGAAAATCTAAAGCTGAACATCCTAAAACTGTTAATTGAGCCTTCTATGGATGGGTGATTTTATTTCACTTATGTCTAACCTTTCGTTATATTTCTCCCAACTATGAACCTTATTCTAGAGGGACTTAAAATAGCCAATTTTGATATAATTTATATGGATAAGTGGCAGAATGTGACTCACATATCTAATGTGAAATCAGTATTTATGCAAACAATAATTCTCCTTCTACAATATATCTATCTATATATGCCACCATTATAGCGTCTAAGCACCTCCCAAATGAGTGTATATATGATGTGTGTGAATGCATATATACACTTTTCAAATGAGTATGTATATGATGTGTGAAATATGAAAGTCCCAAGGGGATTCGAGAAAAAGAGGAGAAAGGACGATACAAATGATCACAGTTGTAAAACAGTTTTTTGGAAACCTCAAGTTCTCATATCAAAGGTAACTTTTAAACTGTAGTACACTTTGATGAATGTTTTTTTAATGCATGTTTCTTGGAGATGATGCACAGTTATTAGAGAGTTATCATGCATGATGCGCAGTACCGAGGTGTTCAGTTTGAGGAATTGGAATTTGCTGTCATGAATCCCATTGGCAGCAAAGAGAAACTTTGCCACCATTAGCATCAAGGGCTTTATAACCATAATTGCCTGATGTTAATACATAAAATTCTAAATGGGACAGGAGCAAGTCATTATATCAATTTGTCTTCCTGTTGTAATTCAGTGAATTCTGAGTTGACTCACATGTTTTGTACCATCAGCATGTTTTCCAGTTGATCCTGCATTTCAGAAACAACACACATTATTTATTCAGATTGCTAAAGATGTAACTTACCTCAACTACAAAAGGCCTTTTCTCTGTTTTTGGTATATGAGAGGTAGGAATAGACTAAACTATAAAGTAGGATTCTTAGCACTAATACACATATTCAGTAAAAATTACTGAAGATGTTTCAAATTGGAAGGTGTGTAAGTTACAGCAGCTTGAGGGCTGCTGTGATTTATATGTCATCCAGTTACACTTATGTTCAAAGCAAAAGACTGACATTGTTTCTGCTGTTTCAAGGATGCTGCTGAGTGCTACCTTAAAGAACAGTGCATGTGACCATGCTCAGGGTATGGGACGCAAAAGAAAGATAACGATTGTAACAGAGACAGTTTTCCAGAGATGTAAGGATCTGTTTTTTAAAAAATTGTCCTTAATTCTTAAAAAACAGTAAAACTGATCAATGACTGCCCATGGTAGTAATATGTGATGTAATTTTGTCATATTTTAATAGGAAAGGGGGTTGGAGTCAGAGATGGCTTTGTGTTTATACCGGCAGGCGTCCCAGAAGTGTTCACCTAACTCTTCCCTATGACATTATACAGTTGGACATTACACACAAACTGCTGAGTTTTTTGACAGCCTTACTGTTTATGCATGTATCATTCCTAACCGTCCCTTCACAATGTTTTGTTGTGCAGAAAGAAAATATTTAGCATAGATACAGCAGTTCACAGCACTTTAAAATATTAACAAATTATTTATTTTTAGTTTGGTTTTCCAAGCTAATTTCAAAGTTGTTTGTCTCTTTCACATTATACAAAATTGTCTGAATGCTATTGTATATTTTAGGTTATTCTTTTCTCACCAAAAATTAAATGTATGTTATACTACCTGTGCAGCTCATTCTCGACATCTTAAACCTGGTTCACTTTCTAATTTGTCTGAGCTTGTCTTATCATCAGAGTGTACTCTGTTATTGATTAAATAATTCATTTGGCTGTCCCAAGATGACAGATCTGCTTATTCTCACCAGAAAGTTGATATACTGTACTTTGTTGCCAAAGGTTGTCTACTAGGCAAAAGATAATGTATAACTATAACAATTTTATAGGTTTTACATAGTATGTGAATTTCATTAACCATTACATCCAGCAATATATACATTTATTTGCTAAAAATTGAAATTGGCATTAAAATAACTCACATTTATTAGCTGTGTTCAAAAATGGGAGAAATAGGAAAATGTCGTGTGGTGAATTAGCTTATGCCCCCCTTGAAAAAATCTCATCAGGTTTGCTTAAACGCTCACATTTAACCCCTTCAGCACCAGGGGTAATGAAATGTCCTACAGCGCTGTGAAATGCCATCATTTCAAGGAGAACATAGCTATATGTCATACCCCTGTAGGCACATATGGATGCGGTTGCTCTGAATGAACTCCCCAGATTCACAGAGCATTGAATGAGTTAAACAGAGTTGATTGTGTTAATCCTGTACTTTAAAGCATAATCCTGTTCCTACTTTGACACAGCAATGAGGTAGGTATATTTTAAAGTGACAGGCCTAAAAATACTGTTTGCTCTCAGCACTCCCCATTCCCCATTCCCCATTCCCCCCCTTTCACAAGAATCTCATCTTGAACCTAGATTAACATATTGATTTTTAAAAGTGATCTTCCACTTTATCCTCCTTCCCAGCTGCAGAATTCCAGTCTTTCCCTCTGCTTAGCAGGTTCACAGAATCAGACCTCTGCTCAGTGCCAGGAGCAGATTGGAATGGGGTGGGTTTGAATATGAGGGGTAAACAACAGTAATTTTGTGCATTTGGAAGGATAGCTCAATAGCTCACTATAGCCTACATGAATTGTACATTGAACAAATGTTTGCCCTTTACTATGGAGGAAGGTGATGGGCTTTTCCATGTTATTTCTAAATTATTCTTTCCTGTGTTTGGGCTTAGTCACTACGACATTGTGAATCTGAGGAACTGATTGCCAAGGGATGTTGAAATGGCCAAAAATATAACTGGCTTTGAAAAAAGAAAAGTTCACAGAGTATACGGTCCATCAATTGCTATTAATCAGGGCGTTCATGGACGTAACACCTTGTTCAGGGTGACCGTAAACATCTGATTGGAGAGGTGTTGCCCTGTACTGCAGGCACCTTCTGAGTCTCTGGTACTGACCATTGTCGGAATTAGGATACTGGGCTATATGGACCATTGATCTGAGCCAGTATGGCCATTTTTGTACCAGTTTAATATTGATGTAAAGGCATTGATTGTTGCAGAGTAACACCAAGGGAGAAATTGAGTCATATATTGGTCAGTGAAGCCCCTTTAAATTTTTCTAATACTGAAGGGGTATCCTGATATGAATCTTTTCTTCATCTTTCAAGGATCTTCTCTCTAAGAAAAAGCTAAAGAAATTAGTAAATGTGCTGACTAGCAAAATAGTTCAGCTAGATATAAAGTCATGTATAGATGCATAATGTTATATATGCAAAATCCTTCATAGTCATTTCTATATAATCAGAAACATAGTTTACACAGGAAGTATTGTAAAAACTAACTACATGTTTAGAAGTTTGTGGTATCCTGATTACTCTACTTTTCAGCTGGAAGTTTCACTGATATTTGTTCTATGCTCAACTAGCAATTTAAATAATTATTTTTGATAACAGAAAAATCAAACTTCTCAAAATAATGTTGATGAGAACTTTGTTTTCCAAGAGGTATTTAGTCAAGAGATTCTGAATATTTAAATTATGCAAACATGCATGCCTAGAGTGTGTGTTTATGTCCTTGCTATATATAGCAAATAAATAACATACATGAATGTACACAACTTTTAAACACTACAAATTATGGTATTTTCTCATTAATTTGCATTTTCAAAACATCATTGACAGTGATGCATATTATTCTATACAAATTACCCCTGAATGCAAACTGTACAGAGTGAGGATTTAAAATATGTATGTTCCTTGATTGTTACAATATCTTGTATATGGTTTCATAGAAACAATGATTTATATTCCCAAGAAAATTTTAAAATACATTTTCATAAAAAGGGCAAAAATTATTGATAAACACATCTAAGTTTGCAGATTGGTTATTTCTCAGAGGTTATTTGGGGTCATAATTGTAAATCTCATTACCTTGCTTGAAGGAGAAGGTCTCTTTCATTATTACAGTGCCGAGGTGCATATCCCTGAAGCTAATTGCAAGGTATTGCTGCTGTGTTCTAATTGTTTGCCATCAAAATAGCTGTGTAAGCTTGATTAACAGTGTTCAGCAACATTCATAATAGTCCAAGCCTGGTCCTGCATAAAATAGAAACTGGGAAAAAATCAATAAGATTTAATAAGATCAGGAACAATCACTTACAATAGTACATCAATCACACAAAGTAATAGGTGCAGGATTTGATAGGGTCCTGAACTGCCTGAGAGATTCATAACCAGCACTCGTTAATGATTTGTTCATTTGCATTTTATCAATCCAGCTACAGCTGACAAGCCGAAGGAGCATTAAGAAATATGTTGACTTAAACTCATCAGACTTTGCAATTAAAAAAAACCCAGGTAATAGCAAATACTTGTCATATGGAAATCTGACCTAACTAAGGATGTAGGGAAGAATACATATCTTTTTACTATGAGATTTACAATGAATTAGCAGGATATGGTGGCTATTAATATGCCCATAACCCCTCAGGAAATCTGATTATGTCTCAGGAAAGGTGCAACAAAATATAAATTTTTAAATCCTGTACGGCTTTTCATGATCTTCTCTCTTGCAAGTACATAGTATAATTGCATAATATTATTTAATATGAAATGTGAATACTGCCTTCTTTTTGTATCCTTTTAGATAAATAAAGCCCAGGGCTTTGCCTTGGGCCAAACCCATATCAAACACAAAACCAAGCATAAAGAAATGGCTTTCAGCTGATTATTATTAACCATTATATCCTATATCAGCAGATGTTATATCTTTTTAAAGTAATTAAGTTATGTTTATTATCGGTACATTTTTAATTGAAAGGATAGTTAAAGAATAAACATAAAATTGAATTTAGTCAGGGTCCTGTTTATGTGTAATGCATCAATCTTTTGTTTAATAATAAATATTTTTGAGACAATTCACTGTAAAAGTGCTACAGAAACTATAAAAAGTCTTGCATGGGAGTAAGATGTTCAGAGTAAATATTGAGTAGGTCTTTTTATAGTCAGGTTTCTCAGTTGTCTTTTATGGATGTCTCCTTTTATGCCTGTTGTGCATACAATCCTGTTTTGGGGAGTGGTCTGCTTTGATACAAGCCGTTATTCTAGCTACAAACTGAAGTAACTTATTACAACTCCATTTCCTACCACAATGGTTCTTGTTTTTTAATAACAGGCCTCAAACATAGTTTAAGTTACTTTTTCACCTCAAAATTTGTGAGTTTTTGTAGGGGCCTTTTTGCTGTTCAATTCAGTCAGCTAGGTTATATTTTTAAAGGAAAACAGTCACATTTCAAATCCACATGAGCTGCTTTCATAGCAATTTATGCTATGGATTACTAGCTAAGCAAGACTTGACTTTATTTGTGTGAGGGGCCTCCAAACAACTACTTTGTGCAGGAAGAAGTAGCTTTAGTGATTCTGCATTGCTGGTAGCAATTTCAGTAATTCCTCATTTAACACTATAGATATATTTCAGACAATGATCGTGTTAAGTGAAAACGTGTTATGCGGGGTCAATTTTCCCATTGAAAATAATGGAAAAGGTGAGGATTGCGTTTCAAGTGGTGGTGTCTCTTGGGACCAGGGCATAAGGTTGGGGGAGAAAGGGGACTGCGTTACAGCAGGGAGGGGAGGTGTTTGGCTCTGGGGAAGGGAAGCGGAGGAGAGGGGAGGGAGATTGGGTTGGGAGTATGCCCCTGTGATGGGTCTGCCGGGACCTGAACTGCGTCCGGCAAGGGGGGGTTGCCGGGGAACGGCATGGTGAGAGGCAAACCCTCCGCCGCTTTGCAGGGAGGTGGGGGGAAGCCCCACACAGCTGCCGGTGATGGGCTGGCTGAGAAAACCCAGCCACAGGCCTGCAGAGGAGAGGGGGCAAAGCATCCAGTGAGAGGGAATCAGCGGGGAATGGCGTGGCAAGTGGTAAACCCTCTGCCGCTTTGCAAGGAGGCAGGGGAAGCCCCGCGCAGCTGCCAGCAACAGGCTGGCTGGAGAAATCGTCTTATTCTGGGGATGGTCATGTAATTCAAAAAACGTTCCCTAAAAAAAAAATTGTGCTATCGCGAAAGCGTGTTAAGCGGGCATGTGTTAAATGAGGAATTACTGTACAACCTTGAGACATTTCTGGAGTAGCTCCCCAGCATGACATTAGGGGGCACTGTGCTTTTGGAAGCCAGAGATTGACTGGACTTAGAGGGTACATCTACATTATGCACTTATTTTAAAGTAAGCAATTTCGGAATAATAACTCCCAAAATAGCACATCCACACTACAAATGCCCATTGAAATAGTACAGATCTATAGCAAAATAGAACATTCACACTGATTGGAGGCTGAATCGCGTTTAAACCCCTCCCTCCCCCCAGAAGCACTCTAGACAGTGCATCAGGACAGCAGTCACTTCCCGTGGCTGCTGCCTAAGGCTATCTGAGGCTCATGCTTAAAGGCACTACCCTTTACAGTCATGTCTCATGCTTTTCACCTTTGCCTACCTCCTTGAGGGATAGCAAACTCATCTCACTGTGTGCTCTGGTTGCCCTTGTGGACACCATGGTACTCCAGACGTGGAGCCGGACCTGCTGCAAATCATTTGCTGGCTCTTAGACCTAATGCCACACCTCCTGGTTCAGTTACTTCAGGCTGCCTTCATGGCCCTGCAGGAATAGGACCCCCAGCTCACTGCAGGACACCTCCTCACCTCTCTCCACATGCAGCTCAACCCTCCCAATCTGCCCTGCACATGGTGTACCACCACTTCTGGTTCCAGGATATCAGTTCCAACTGGTGGGACCAGATCATCATGGAGTGGTGGGACAACCAGCAGTGGCTCCAGAGCTTCCACATGTGGAAGGACACCTTCATGGAGCTGTGCGAGTGGCTCGCCCCTGCCCTCAGGCAATGGGACATCCACATGAAACCCACCATCCCCTCCAGAAGTAAGTGGCCATTGACATTTGGAAACTCACTATGCCAGACAGGTACTGCTCCATCGGGAACCAGTTTGGCATGGGGAGACCATCGGGGCCATACTCATGCAGGTTTGACTCTCTTACAATTGTCCTAGGAGGGTGGTGAACTCCTGGAAAGGGGTTCCCCGGGAAGGGGTGTGTGTGGGTCTCAGTCTCACCTTCACAAAGCCCTTCTGGGGATGGGGTAAGTTGGGGTTGCGCCTGCTGTGGGAAGGGAGTTGGGTTGGTGGAATTTCCAAGGACTCTGGGAACCCTGTGATTCTAGGTTTGTCTCCTTCTACAGGTGGTGAGGGCCATCAACACTACCCTGCTGTGCAGGGTCATCATCCTGGGTGATGTGGACCCCATCAAACCAGCTTTGCCTCCATGGGATTACCCAACTGTGGGGGAGGGCAACTGATGGCACCCACATCCCCATCTGGGCCCATGACCATCAAGCCTCCAATTGCATCAACCAGAAGGGGTACTTAGGCCCTCAGGGACTACCGAGGCTGGTTCACTAACATCAGCCATGGATGGTTGGGGATGGTGCACAACGCTTGCATATTCTGCAACTCCAGCCTTTTTCAGAGGATGCATATCAGCAATTTTTTTCCCTGACCGCACCATCAAGGTCAGAGATGTGGACATGCACATCTGTGTCATGGGGAACACAGCCTACACTTTGCTCCTGTGTCTCATGAAGCCCTACATGGGATATCTGGACTCCATGAAGGCACAGCAGGGCCCGCATTGTGGTGGAAAGTGTATTAAGCCATCTGAAGGAAAGGTTTCACTGTCTCCTCATCCATCTGGACCTTGATGAATAGAATGACCTCCAGGTGATGTTGGCCTGCTGTATTCTACACAATCTGTGTGAAAACAAGGGGGAGACATTCCTACCAGAGTCAGGGGCAGATGCTGAGCAGTTGGCCAGGGTCTTTGAGCAACCATACACTGGCAGCCCATCAGGGGACTGTGTGCAGCCGGGAGGTCCTGAGGGAGAGTTTCAGACAAGGGCACCTGTGATGCTCTCCCCTGGGCTTCCCCAGAAAGGGCCTCTGCATTGCCCTCTGTGCCTTTCCACCCCCACCACTCCTTGTCCTGACCTCCCTTCCCACCTTTCCTTCTTCCCCTCACCTGCAGACTAAATAAAAAAGATTATTTGTTTGAAGCAATAAACTCTCTGATTTTTATTTGGGGAATCTTGAACTGGGGAGGGACTGATGAAAGAAACTGGGAGGATGGAGCAGGGGGAAGGAAGGGCACAGGGATGGGCCAGGGACTGGCATTTGTCTCGGGTGGTCTCACCACCTCATATACAGGGCCCTTGGCATCCGCGGGGGTGGGGCTAGGAGGAGAAGGAGAAGGAGCAGCAGTAGAAGAAGGGGAGGTGGTGGTGGCTTTTGTACTGCTCAATGATGGCCACTGGGCATTCAACAGTAGTGGTGTTTGCTGCGCACATGCTCCGGGCCTGCTACAACAGCTCCTGCCAGGTGGTGCAGCACAATTCCAAGTCGGCATTCAACCTATGGTCAAGCCACTCCAGAGACTTCTGTAGGGCATGCAAGCAGGTGATGTGTTCCCTCTGTAGGTCTTCCTGGGGTTGTCTGGCACCTGTCAGTCTCATGGAGTCATAAGAATGGCGCGGGAGGTGGTGGATGCGCCTCACTCATAGCTGGTCCAGTTGTGAAGAGCAGAGTGAAGGGCAGTTCTCCCAGGAAACAGGGTTCATGAATCCTAGCCCTAATCTGTGAGCTGACACCAAAAGATCTTGGTTCAGATGATAGCGATGTGCTTCGAACAAGGCCATCTGTGGCCTAGACAGCAAGCGCTTTCCAGCAGGGGCACAAATGTCTGAGAGGAGCCTCGCTAGCATAATGCCCTAGAGCTAAGCAAGCATGGGAAGGTGCCGGCCAGACTGGAAGCCTGTGAGCAGGATGGGGACGCTCACCTTCCTTACATGCCTCTCACACCAGGTCTGGCAGTGGCAGCATCTCATAGTGAGAGGACTTCTATCCCTGACCACTGGAGGAAAGGAGGGTAGGGTATTGGGAAAGGTGTGTGTGAGTGGCAGATGCTGTTTGCTGGGGTATGTGGTACTGGGGTCCCCTCTTCTTCCTCCTATTGGCAGGTTCCCATGCCAGGGCTCAGTGTCTTCCACCTCACTGTGCTTGTTTGGGAGCAGATGTTGCCCAAGAGTGCAGGCATGAGCCTGTATCATGTGCATCACTGCTGTGTGTTTCCATGACTCGATCCTCCTTAGTGGTGGCTTGTGGTGGGAAGATGTCCCACCACGGGGTCAGGAGTATGGCAGGCCTCTCTAAAAACCCTATGAGCAGGAGCATAAGGTTCCTTTGTGGCAGACTCATGTGGCTGTGTGCTCTGGACTAGTGCTTCATATGCACCCACATGCACGGGCTGCTATGTGATTCCCAGACTAAAAAGGTGAAACAAGGAGTGCAAAGCCCCTCGCAGCCTGCTGCCTCCCCCAATGTGTGTCTAGGAAAAGTAATGGAACTCACCTAATGGGACTTTCCCAGCTTTGTCTGGGTGACATCTTGGGAGGAGAGTACCGGTTCCAAGACAGACTGACCTCCTCGCTGTCAGGCCTTGTGTCCTGGATGGCCTCATCTTTCTCCTCCTCCTTGACCTCCTCGTCAACAGCTCTACCCTCCAGAAGGTGTCTCCAGCCCAGATTCCACAACAGGGAGAAGAGCGACTGACCCCTCTCATAGGATGCAGTGGAGCTTTTTGTAATAGAAGTACAAATGGGGTGCCACTGTGGAGTGGGAACTCCATTCCTTGGCCTTTGTGTAGTTCTGCCTGAGATCCTTTATTTTCATGCGCACCTGCTCCTGGGTGTGCATGTGGCCCTTCTGGCCCAGGCTGTTGGCCATCCGGCTGTAGAAATTTGCATTTTAGCATCTGGTGCAGAGATCCTGGAGGTTGGACTGATTTCTACACACACACACCCCGTCCCAGATCTCAATCAGATCTATGATCTCTGCATCAGTCCATGCGGATACCCTCCTTTTCTTTCTCTGGCCAGGGGCTTCTGAGGTGGCTGCAAGCGAGTATGCTTGCAGCCAAGGGGATTTGGTGGGAGTACTGGACTCTGCCATGGCAGCAAGGAAGGCAGTTCAGGGTCCTGCTGTGTCCTGCACAAACACTTTCTCTTCTTCCTGCACCTTTAAACCTTCATGGGGAAGGGAAACTATAGAGTTCTGATGGGTGTGGATAGAGTAGCAACCAGGGCAGCTGTGAGAAGCCCTGGAGGCCAATTATTTTGAAATAACCACAGCTCCCATCTACACACACCCTATTTTAAAATAACTATTTTGAAATAGGCATTACTCCTTGAGAAATGAGGGTTTATTATTCTGGAATAAAAAGCCCATTATTTCAAAATAATTTCACCTTATTATTTTGAAATAATGAGTTATTTTGAAATAGTGTTGTAGTATAGATGTGCCCAGAGACTGCGCTATCCTCTCATTTCTAGGTTCCTCCAGATCATTCATAGGCAGCTGGCACTGCCACTGTCCATGTGTGTTTCATGGATAGAAGGATGTAGCATCCTGCATCAGTCAAAACAGTATCACAATTACTAACTTCATTTTTAAAAATGGATGCCCCGTTTTATCTGCTAAACCCCTATACACAGAAGTCATTGGCTGGTATCTATTAAAATATATACACTTCTGATTTTTTTATGATCATTTCAGGTTTGGGGTTTTTTAAACTTTTAAAAGTGTCTATGAATCTGATAAGCAAATCCCTGAGCTATATTAAAACCAGATTATTAATAAAAGAGGGTGAACAATTGGCAACAAATAATTCTTTTGGCTATTATAGATTTCCTTCCTGTCAATACATTGTCCATAAACAAGCATCAATTTTATGAACTTGTTTGCCATTTAGGATTGTTAAATAGCTGTTTTATTCAAATGAATGTCAGGCAATGAATTGCTCATGATTTTTTGGCCAAAAGTATTATTGTGAGTACTAGAAATTTGTGAGTCCATAATTGTGATGTTGATGGGTTACCTAAAAGTCCCAGGGATTTATTTATATTCCCTGATTGGATTATGTTTGCTTCCATCCAAAATTAATTTTGTTGTGCCATGAAACAAATTTTGTTTTGTGAGCAAATATGTCTTGACTGCAGGTCTAGATTCACTGTGTGCAAACACTGTTCCACAAAATTATATTTAGAAGTCACTAAAATGATTCCTTAAGAAATAAGCCTGATATTTAAAATGTCTAATTAGTTGGTCAGTCAAATTTTCTGCTGTTCATTCTTGAATTGCACTGCTTCCCAGTATAGATACATGTAAATAGCTTCTGTATATGTAAGTGAAATCAATCTGATAACAATAAAATAGGTTGCCTTCTGTATATGACCATCATCAATTCCATACAAATACATCCCCACTTGGATCTTTCAAGAGGCCATAGTTAACCTTATACCTCCTAACAGTCAGTTCAAAGGACAGAAGCTTCTTAGGAAGCTGTTCATCCTGCCAGTTTTGTTACTAGCTGTAAACAGGGCAAATAAAAGTTGCTTGGAATTGTGGAAGACTAAAAAGTTATTTGTTCCTTATAAAACTACTTGTAACACACACACACAAAGCATAATATTGAACAGAAATGTAAATATATAAACAACACAGCTTACTAATTAGATGGACTCTGCAGTTCCTAATTAATAATGATACATTATATGCCTTTTCATTTTTAGTTTATTCTTCTATGCGAGAGAGAACTACATTGTTACCCAATGGTGAGTTAGAAAATCTTAAAATTATATGTAACAACAATTTATTGTTTTGTTTTTCTTGTTCTGAAATTGCTGATACACATGGGTTTTCAGATAAGCTCGCTATGCCCTGAAACTCTCAGGAACTACATTAAAAAGTGCACTAATAATGCTGATGCCGCATCTCTGGAAGAGATATTATTACATTGTTCTTGGTTTCGGGATACCTAAATTAGTCTAGCAGGTACTAGTTTTGTCTTTCTTTGTAGAAGAAGGCAACTATTAACCGTGCAGGAAGCTCTGGTGCGTTTTGGTTGAATAAGCCATGCTAAGAAGCAAAATACATCAAACTGGCTATTCTTCCATTAAAAATGAAGGCAAATTCTGGTTCCAGGGAAGAACTGCTGATCAGTAAAGACAAATCACACTGGAATGATTTTCACCCCCCATGGAGGGACAGAATGGGAAGAACCTCAGCAGTATGGAGTTGTTTCATGTAAAGTAGGGATATTCACAATAACTTTATGGTGTGTGGCTGACAGTTGTGATGCACACAGAATCTGCAAAAGAGGGACATGATTTGCAAGGGTTACAAACAGGTGTATACAGACAAAACTGAAACAGGAAGCTCAAGCCTTGAAAACCTCCTAATTCCACATGATGAGCTGACATTTTTTTCTCAAAACCAGGATTTAAAATCAAATCAACAGATTAAAAGTAACAAAGTGAAAGGAGGTTTTTCTTAGATAGTGAAAATTGTGCCACTGACAGAAATCCTCTCTTTCTGCCTTCATATATATTTTTTTTAGCTTTCAAGGCTTTGTATTTGACTTCTATTATTTCAAGGTTTTGCATTAGAATATTAAAATATAGGTTTAATTTTTTTCTTCTTTTTTTGAATGTGTCACCATGTTGTCATTTTTTGTCATGTATATTATTCCAGAAGGATTTGATGTCTGGAGTGATTGCATAAATCAACTCAGTCGTGTCACTACTTATAAGTTTGCAATGTGTTAACTTTCTTCATAATTTACATAATGTTTAAATAATATACCTTCTTTTTTTCTTATCCCTACATTAATGTGATTAGAATCAGTTGAAGCGCTGTAATTTTCTTGTAAGGTGTACTTTCCACCTACGCTCACTTATTATAAGGAGCATCATTTTTAAAACTAGCAGTCCCCCGTCAGTTTGGCTGTCAAAAATTATTTTTCTAAGAACAAAAAAATACTTTATAAAATATACTGTTGTATCTTTATAATATTCCCACTTAAGTAAACAAACAGCGGAAAATTGTTGCATTGTATTATTTATTTTTATGCTCCCATCTAACTGTAAGTGGTAGGGGAATACATCTTCTGATATATTATGCAATTAAATTGATGGATTGTTAATTGAGTCAGTATGGCATACCATATGTGTACTCATGACCTGAATGTCACTGGTCAGATTAAGGCTTCACACATTTGGCCAAAGAGCATATGAAACTGCAGCACTAGATGGGATAGGGATTTCAGTTTAGGATGAAATCATCCTAACTAGTTTTGCTTTTAATGGAACATGGAGTCTTAATTAGTCCCTCTATAAAATATTTTTAAAATAATGAAAGATATTAATTAAAAGCTTACTGACATTATGGCCATTAACTGTGTCCCGATCACAATATTTGTGCCCTAGCACTTCAAACATTAGCTGTGATTGAACTGTAGTCTGTATCAATTTTTCACCAACAAACAAGGTTTTTTCAAATAAAATGTTATCTGCATTGGTGGGCGTGATTTATACTTAAGAGTACAGAAGCAGAGTGTAGGTAGCTCATATAGCTTTAATGACAAATACACAAAGACATCAAAACACATACAAACACCCACACAGAAACATGCATGCATAGGTAGTTAAACTACAGTTGTAAATAATGGTTATATTTAGAAGGGCCTCACCAAAACGTTATTGTTTTCACAATGATTAGTCTTATTTTTTGTCAGATTTAGTATTTGTTTTATCTTATTTATGTAAATAATAGTTAATGACATTCTACTTTTTGTCAGCTCTTTTGCGTATTTTTCCTTCTAAACCAACTATTCGGGGAGCTATTTTAGCTTCACAAATGTTTTAAAGTAAATTATGTTATTTTACAAAATTATTGCCATTGAACATACGTCTGAGCAATACTGTTTTATCTTTGACATCACTTTGATGACTCATCCATTTTGACAGGTAACTGTCTCCTTTAATGCTATTTAGTTTACATCAACACTGAGATAAAACAAGATCTAAACATTATGTGCTATAGAAGCAAAATAACATACAACCATGGCATTATTAAAAAATGAAGATTTGTAATGAACAAAAAGGTAATAGAGAAATGTTTTAGATTCAGTCATTGATAATTGTTGCAAACTAATATATCTTTTGTCCACTGGCTTTAACCTGTAAAAAGAGTAATACTGTCTGTGCTGCATAATTTGTTACTTCCACATTGAGGAAGATTATGATAATGTACATATAATAAAATTGACGACAATGGAGGAGTCCTGTAATTGTGAACTAAATTCAAGGAGGCTGCTTTGAGCATGAGAACTAACGATGTCTTCATTTTGATTAGCTTACCTTTTCAAGTGTTCTGCTAGGAACCTCTATCACGCAAATTGAGGTAGGAACTTTATTATCATCACTATAGCAACTGCAGGGAATTTTATTTCAAAACAGTTGGCTACCTGAAAATTTTCTCATGATGGAAAGAACAGCAGATGATATATACATTTTAATTCATTTTCATTTTCTCCTGTTCTGAAGTGTTCCATAAACCAGTGAAGTGTCCTTTTTAAAAAAAAAGACAACATGGCCAATTCTGTCTTACACTTCTTATTTAATTCATCAGTTTTCTATTATAAAAAGGGGGCTTGTGGACCTGGGTTATGGTATGACTTTTAATGTTAATTGTGCTCTAAAATATAAAGCTTATCCATTTGATGCCCTTTTTAATGCAAAATTCAGTAAATGAGTTTAGACAAGGATGTATATGTAGAGCTTTGCGTGAATTGTAGGTGCACATAGAAATTTAATATGTATTCAAGGAAGCATCTTTCACATGTTCACAGCTGGAATTTTTGCGCAGATTATGCTCTCCTAAAATTGCTCTAGCCCCCCAATTGTTGTATTTCCTTAATAGCAAAACTAGCATTATAGGGCAGATCCACTGCTCCTGATACGGGCATGTATCTTTTATTCCCACCACACAACTACTCCCTCTTTGTAGTCTTTTTTGTACCCTATTATTCTGATTTTTCTTAAAGTGAAGAAGGAAGAAAGGAAAATATTTTGAATCACAAGTTTGTTTAAATGGGCAGGGAAAACTGGAGCATTTCATCTCATTTGCAAACCTATTTTCCCATAACACATAGCAAGAAGTACAAGAGTTCCCATTATTTATGCATTGGTGAAAATGTTTGATTATGGAAGTGTTGTGTATCTAAGTGACCAGATATACCAAGTTTAGTTATTGCTATAACAAGTATCCATTTTTACTGAAAAATACAGTACAAAGTTGTCTACAATCTGCCTTAATGCGCAAATGACATGGTAGGGGCTGCCTGGGCTGTCTTTGACATTTGCATCTTCCTTTTAGCCAAATTTCTCTGACTTACTTCTACAGAATGGTCATATTTTGTGTATTGGTTTAAATGGACTCTTTCAGTCTGACTAGAAACTAGTTTTTCTCGTCCCTCTTTTAGTTTTAAAATGGAAATGCAGTCACTTACCAGCATGTGAAGGGAGGTATTTAAAGAATTACAGCAGCAGGCACTCTAGGTTAAGGGCCAAAGGTTCAAATACAGCTTCTGAAGTTATGCATAAAATCTTTACATCCATTCTGCTCAGTATGGAAACAGATATTTGCACATGCAATTCAGGGGATTTTGTGTCTGTCAAATAGTAGCTAGATGCCTAAGAAATCCTGGCCCCATTGGAGTCAATGGGAGCTTTCAAGGAGAAAGCTTTCTCATTGACCCTAATGGGGGAGGTTTTCACCCCTTGTGTGCAAATTCAGAGACCAATTTTAAAATTGACCCTAAGGTTCTGATGCTGCAAACACTAATGGGACTACTTACGTGCATGACTGCAGCAGAAGGGTCTCCATATGTCTGCAGAAGGGAATGGAAGAGGCTGGAGTTGTGGAATATGCAGGTGTCATGCGCCTTCCCTGACCACCCGATGTTGATGTTGGTGAAGGGAACAACAAAAAGTGTGTATATTGCGACTTAAAATGATGCCTGGCTTCTTTCTGAAAAAGAGATTTGGAAGTCTAACTATAGCTAGTCAGGAATCCATTGTAAAAAGTTTCTGCGGTTGCTTTTTTAAATGGAATGTTCTGTGAAACTGAAGCTGCTTTACAACACTTGTACTTTTGGCAGTAAAACTTAGCCCTACATATTTTTTACTCCTGGATAATTGCAAAAACAACCAACCCCAAACAATACAACAGCAACAACCCGAAAAGCAGTTTTGAGCATCTGAATTTAAGAGATGCTGGGGGTGGAGTACATGTGTTGATATCCTGCAAAGCCAGGGGGTGAAACCCTGGTCTTACCAACACAGTACAAAACTCACATGGAGTTCCATGTAGCAGGACTTCATTCATCATATCTAATGAACTAAGTACTGGACTGAAAGCAAAGAGGTGCTTCAATCTATTCACATATATGTTGATGAGGGATCACCATAGTATTCTGCATTTCTATATGTAATGTAGTAGCAGAACAAATTTTTAATTCTTTTTCTAATGTACTTTATCTTGGAAATCATTTAAGAGAATGTTCATGCATGTAGAAGATATGAGAGTGAATAATATTCTATTTATATGTAACTAGAAGATTTACCCAGTGTTACTCAGGTCCTTAACTCAAAGAAGTTTTGTTTTTCTTCATTTAAATAATTGTTCTAGGGTGGGGCAGGATGCCTCAAGGAGAGAGGACAACCCCAACCCTTTCTCACTGCAGCAGCTTGGGGACAGGTGAGAGGCACCTGTCCATGGCCACTGCAGCTCCAGTGAGCACAGCTAGGGGAGTGGTGCTTGTTCTCCTGCTGAAGGACAGACAGACACAGACACACACAAACAGATAAACTCTCTGAAATATATAATATATCACTGTCCCTTATTCTACCCCCTGCTTGCCCAATGGGGTGCTGGGTCTGTGCTGCCCCCTGTGGTCATTGTGCAAAATAACTCCCTCCTGTCAGGCCCCCACCCCTTTCCATTTTATGAGAAACAATCACATTCCAGGCACACCCCATTATCCTGGCACAATGAAACCCAAACCTTGCTTTAAATTATGATAAGTTATGCATACCAAATTTGGTGGTCCTAGTTCTTACCATTTAGGGGGAATTCTTGAAAAAAAAGAGTCACAGATGGACAGACAGATGCACATTTCTAAAACGTATGGTAAGATGGAAAAAATATGAATCAAAAGAGTTCAAAAAGAGGAATGAGAGAATTTAACAGTGTTTTTAGGGTTTGTTTTGGAAAGTGCTAAAAGAATAAATTCAATATGTTTTAATCTAAAGAGTCAGAGTAAAATGTATTATTCTATAGGGTAATTTTTTCAAAAGTCAGAAATCCTTTATGAACCTAAATTCCATTGACTTTCTAATGGTTTCATGTGCTTTGAAAACTGGACATAAGCTCTTAACTAATTTGGGTTATTTTGAAAATGTTACCAATATTATTCTCTCTTCACTGTGTAGGTTCCTGATACTACTCTGACTTTTATTGGGAGGTTTCTTTGTGCTGCAGTCTAGCCTTAGAGACTACAACTCCCAGGAGTCCTTGGGAAAAATGAGGGAAACTGTTACTCTTCCAGGCAGTGCAGGGAGAGAGTTGGGCAGTGGCGCCATTTCACATTTTGGAAGGGGGGGCAACATCATGCCGTGATGGGGTGGGGGGAGTGAGAGCATAGGAGGCAGACTATGGTCAGTGGCTTCAGACGTGTTACTGAGCATGCTCAGTACAAACCAAACACCATCCGCCCTCCCCTCTCTATCCAGGGGCTACCAAGGCTCTGGAAAACTCTGCTTTTGTTAGCAGACAACTTAGCAGTTAGCTGACAGGAGCACTGTATCTAATTCCTATACAAAAGAAAAAAATAAATCATTAGACTCACTCAGCTCTAACATTAACATATTCTGACATCTTGTGGAAAATCACTTAAGGAACATGAGTTAGCCTTGAAAGTTTAATATATATATATATTTACTTTGTTACGAACTCTGGGAAGAGAGAGGCGCATCAGGACTCCTGGGATGTGTCTACATTGGCATCCCTTTCCGGAAAAGGGATGCTAATGAAACACTTCGGAATTGCAAATTCCGCGTCGGATTTAAATATCCCCCGCGGCATTTGCATGAACCTGGCTGCCGCTTTTTTCCGGCTCAGGGTTTTGCCAGAGAAAAGCGCCAGTCTAGACGGGATCTTGCAGAAAATAAGCCCTTTTCCGGAAGATCCCTTATTCCTACTTTCAATACTTGAAATACTTGAATTCTTGAATACTTGAATACTCCTTCAATACTTGAAATACTTCAATACTTGAATACTTGAAAGTAGGAATAAGGGAACTTCCAGAAAAGGGCTTATTTTCCGCAAGATCCTGTCTAGACTGGCGCTTTTCTCCGGCAAAACCCCGAGCCGGAAAAAAGCGGCAGCCATGTTCATGCAAATGCCACAGGGGATAGTTAAATCCCCCATGGAATTTGCAATTCCAAAGTGTCTTATTTGCATCCCTTTTCCGGAAAGGGGTACCAATGTAGACACAGCACTGAGCTCTATCTCAGCTCTGGAAGGAGAGCGGGATCTAGTGGGTTACAGTAAGAGGGCACATACATTTCAGACCTACATAAGAGCATCAGACTGGCCATACAGGGTCAGACCAAAGGTCTTTCTAGCCCTGTATCCTGTTTTCCAACAGTGGCCAATACCAGGAGCTTCAGAAAGAATAAACACAACAGGTAATCATCATGATCCATCCCATCACCCATTCCCAGCTTCTGGAAAACAGTTGCTTAGGGACACTGTCCCTGCCCATTCTGGCTGGTAGCCATTGATGGACCTATCCTCCCTGAACTTATTTTGTTCTTATTGGAACCCTGTTATACTTTGGTCCTTCCCACCATCTCCTGGAAAAGAGTTCCACAATTTGACCATGAAAAAATAATTTACTTTGTTTGTTTTAAATCTGCTGCCTAAAAAATTAATTGGGTTAGTGTAGCTAAGGAACTTTGTGTTCTAGCAGCTAAAATCTAAAGTATAATAAGCTCTTCCTATATAACGAGGCGTCTTTTGGCCTGCTGGCCACCCTCTGCGATGGGACCCCAGTCCTAGCAGTAAAGACACAGTCGTTAAACCTTTTCTCGGAAGCATGCACACACACACTGCCCTGACCGTCGGCTGACAGTTAGCTTATTGTGTTATGTTAGAGAAGGAATGAATAACATGTCCTTATTCTATTTTTCCACATCATTCATGATTTTCTAGACCTCTAACATATCCCTACACCATTTAATCATTTCTTTTCCAAGCTGAAAAGTCCCAGTTTTGTTAATCAGTCCTTATATGGAAGCTGTTCCTTATCTCTAATAATTTCTGTTGGCCTTTATGTATCTTTTCCAAATCCAATCTCTCTTTTTTTTTTTTAGATGTGGTGACCAGATCTGCATACAGTATTCATTATGTAGGTATACAATGATTTTATTTAGTGGCAATAATGTATTTTGTCTGATCTATTTCTTTCCTAATGATTCCCAATATTCTGTTAGCTTTTTAGTTTTTAGACTGTCACTGAACATTGAGCAGATCTTTTCAGGAAACTATCCACAAAGATTCCAAGATCTCTTTCTTGAGGGGTTATCAGCTATTTTAGACCACATAATTTTGTATCTCTAGTTACGATTATATTTTCCAAAGGGCATTACTTTGCACTTATAAACATTGAATTTCATCTGCCTTTGTGTTAGCTAAGCACCCAGTTTTGTGAGATCCCTTTATAACTCTTTGCGTTCAGCTTTGGATTAGTCACTGTTTACCCTTTTTTTCCAAGAACATTTATGATAAGTTTAACAGCAGTGATCCAAATGCAGATCCCTGCAGCACAACACTTATTCCTACACTTTCCCCCTCCCCTATCTTTTAATGAAAACCTGGCAATGTTTTCTTTATGATCTAATGATCCGTCAGTTACCTGAATAACCAGCCTTTTGTTATTCTTAATCTTCCTGCCCCTCCATCTTTTTATAACAAACTCCCTGCTCCTAAGCCAAAGCTGGGAGCAGCCTAAACTGTTGCATTTAAGAACTGCCTCTGGAGTCAGGGCATACAACTTTAATCAGACCTCAAGCATGAAATCCAGGGGTTCAAACTTGGGACGGGGGCAACTGCCCCCCATTCCCTCATACATGGTGCCCCAGGAGTTGAGAGGCTCTAGTTTGGAGAGAGGAGCCAGATTGCTGGTGTGGAGCGTTTTCCAGTCCAGGAGCTAATAGTGGAAGCTAGAGCCTGCTGCTGAGAGCCTACTGGGGCTTGGATCTAGCAGGCTGCTTCAAGGGCTGTTGATGATTGTCCCTGGAGGGGAGAGACTTTGGCTGTGCCTGTGGCTGAGAAGAGCCTGCATAAACCTGCACAGAAGTAACTGTGAGTAACTGTGGCTGTTTGGGAAGGTGCTGCCTGGGACGGAGAACAGAAGACAGACTGACTCTGGATCCAAAGAGAGGCAGAGTGATCTGCCCAGTGAACCAGAACTGCTGGCATTTGGTGGGCACTGCTCCAGTGGCAGAGGAATTTTGCAGTTGTTGCTGCTTGGTCTGACACACACAGAACCTGCACAGGGATGTCTCCACTCCTGCTGCAGATCTTCAAGTGCTCTCATGCAAGCAGGTGTCTGGGATTCTGAGATCCAGAGGAGTGCACATTCTGGGGTGGGCTAAGTGGTGGCAGTGTAAATGCCAAGTAGATAAGTTTCCTTTATTTCTGTGTACTATGTTAACTGATTTTATTCAATTTTAGTCTATTAAGCACTGTTTCTTTAAGTTAAGTAAAGCTGTGTTAATTCTAATTTATTCATTTAGATATGTATTATTTATAATTGGTGTTTTGTAGTTAGTGCCAGATTATTACTGGAATAAGTTTATTTCTGGAGACTTTCAAGGTATACCATTAAGTGTGTACTGGGGCCAGCCAGGTGGAGGCACCACCTTTGTATATTCATTTAGAAGCAAGGGGCTGCAGTAAGGGGTAGATAGGGAATCTGCATGATCCAACATCACCACTGGGGAAATTAGGGTCTCCTTTAATGTTAAAAACATCAGGCATCCAAGCACACAGGTGACCATAATCTGCTCCTGAGTAACCCAGGGAAGAAAGTGGGGGGCGTCAAATGTATGTTTGTAACCCTCTACTCTTAGAGGTAACAGGATTGATGTACTTTTATAAACAGAGGCTGGAACTACTGACATCACTTTAAAAATAATATTCAGAATGAATAAAATACTAATATTCAAATATATGCAAATTTAATACTTTCATACACCCTCCTTTTTCTCCCTGGAAACCTGTCCTCTGCTGAGGGATAGTGTACATAACAACAGTGGGAGGAAAAGGTAGAAGAGACTGTCTAAAGACATAAAACAATTCAGGATGGTGTTGCCTGAAGTTGCTGCAACACCCTTAATGATTTTGTTGGAATACTTCACGCCAGTAAAATTTTGCTGGCCAGAAGCTGTGTGAATGTGGGAGGAAGTTTCCTGCAAAAACCTGCATAGAACCTGTGCGATATGGCAGTTGAGAATGGGCAAGACGAGCACTTATTTTCTCCCCTCACTCCCAGCATAAACATCAAATAAACTGGCACTCTGGCGTGCGGATATATGTAGCCATCTCCTTTCCCAGAGAAAGAGCAAGCAGTTTGAAACGACCAACAGTGTCCTCAGAGCAAGCTGACATGGCATAGAACTTGTCCTGAGTACTGAGCAATCTCACTGCCCCTGCAAAAGCTGGGTGTGTTTCAGTCCAGCTTAGTTCTAGTTGCTTTGCTATCACTCACCTCTGCTATCCTACCTGCCATCCTGAGCTTCCCCAGGGATAGCCTTTTGATCTACCAAGAGAGAGGGAAGAGAATAACCAGGGAAAGAGGACAGGTGAAATTTTCTTTGTTTCAGGTTTGGAAGTTGGACTTCCAAAGCTCTTGGAACAGATTGGTTAAACTGCAATAAATATGGCCGCTAGGAAGAATTGATGGGTTTCAGTGGAAACCACCCTAAAAATGCAAATGCCATATTTTTCTCTACAGAGACAAAAATATAATTCTGACTGAGTGGTGGTTTTTTTGGTTTTTTGGTTTTTCTGGGGGGGTTTTTTTGGGTGGCGTTCATTAAACCAAAGAACCACAAAATAAAGGCTGAGGACCAGGAGACAATGAACCCATGTAAACCAAACTCAGGAACCTGAGTTATTTCAAAATAACTACTCCTGAAATAGCTATTTCGAAATAAGCTTATTCCCCAAGGAAAGCAGGAGTTAGTGTTTTGAAATAACCAACCTCTTATTTTGAAATAATAGGCCTGGTAGTGTGTATGCTCTACTTGTTATTTTGAAATAACTCTCTAGTGTAGACCAGGGCTGAGAGTCTTCTTTGTAAGCTAATCACTGGAGGTCAACAATCATGCACACCTGAATATGTATGATTTCCTTCTATAGACCTGTAAATTCATCTCCAGTAGAGATATATTCAGAGCTAGCAAGATTCTACATACCAGTTCTGAGATACATATGCAGAGCAGTGTGGTGAAATGTGCAAGTTTTCCACTATACCTAATTCAAGTCAGGGATAATATTTTCTCATATTCATGAGCAACATATTCTCTCATAGTAACAAGAAAAAGAAAATATTTCTCTGAATCGTAATAGAAAACTGTCTTAAAATTATTATAGTAAAGGATATCTTCTCATTTACTGGATTTAAGCATAAGTTGCTGTACTGCATACAATTTCATACATTCTACATTAGTTTATATTCCAGGCTATTTGCAACTCTCAGTTCTTTGGCAAATATACTAAGCCTACAGGGTTTACAAGCAATCATATGGTAAAGGTTAGAGTAGTGTTTAGTTGTTGATTCCAAAATCTAGAATGCCAGTTACTTAATGAACCCTCTGGAGATGCACTCCCATGTGGAGCAGGTTGTGTCTGTGCTTGAGGAGGTTTAAATTAGTTATTTCTTAGAATAACTTGTGATGAAAGCTCTGCTACCAACTGCTTTTCTTGTCACCAGCTCTTCAGCGCAATAAACCAATTAGTTGCTTCTGCAGTAAGGGTCATTTCTTACTATTTTAAATGCATGTTAGGGATACAGAGTGCTTCGTGAGTTTTGGAAGTCAGCAATTCCAGTTCATTATGATTGCAAATGAATGTATTTCTTCACAAAAGCAGTTTTGGTGTCAAAAAGGACATGTTACTTCATTGCTTAAAAAGCAGTAGCATAATAGGCTTTTTTTCCTGATTCCTGAAGGGATATTTTAACCAGTCTGAGTTTCTTAATGCTAATTTGCAGAAGTACTCAAAGCTTAATCACAAGTGTCCATCCCCACATTCTAAATCCCCATTTTCAAGAAATATCTAGATCAGATGTCTATAGTTCATAACCTCATAAATGTTCAAAATCACTCTTCTAAAACTAGTATCCAGAAAAATGTAAGTTATCTCTGCATAATTCTTATATCATAATAGTTATTTCAAAATAGCTTATTTCAAAATAAAGCATCTACACACAAAATACATTTTGAAATAGTGTTCTGCTATTTCAAAATAGTGCATCCACACTGAGTGGATGCTGAATTGCATTTAAAGCTGGCTGGAACCAGGTCCAGCAGGGCATCAGGTCAGGAGTTACTTTGTGTGGCTGCTGCTTGAGGCTATCTGAGGCCTGTGCTTAAAGGGATCCCCCCCCCCCCCCTCGGACAGCCAGTTCTCAGGTTTCCCTGCTTGCTTGCCTACCTCAATTAGGGACAGCAAAGCATTTTGTCTCTGCGTGCTCTGGTTGCCCTCACTCGGGACACCACAGCACTCTGCAACATGGAGCCAGAGCTGCCCCTGGGCACTTTGATGCTTCTCTTGGATGCATTGGAGACTGGCTGCACTTTTTGCAGGATGCCATCTGGGAGGTCCATCAGGGAGCTGTCTGTATCCAGGAGGCCCTGCGGGAGAGCTTCCACCCTGAGGAGAACTAACAGCCTCCCTTGTCTGCCCCATTCCTCCCTCACGTACTTCCACTTACCCCTCTCTAACCACCCCCCCCCCCCGTCCTGATGTCAGATAAAATACATGTATTTTCATGAACACAAACTCTCTTTATTTAACAAAACTGGGGCGGGGAATGAAACTCTGGTGAGACTGGGGAAAGGAAGCGGGAGAAGAGAGAATGGGAGAGGGAAACCTGGAAGGAGGGAGCTGGAAGGGAGAAGCAAGGGGAAAAATGGGGAGGGGAAGCTCAGGGCTCAGGGTTGCAGGTCTCACCAGACCAACTTGATTTTCATGTAAACCGGCTCCTGGGTTCGCATGTGGATTTTGGTAGCCAGGCTGGTAGCTATCCTGCCATAAATGGCCACATTCCTCCATCTAGTGCAGAGATCATGGAAGTTGGGGGCATCCCCCCCCAAACCTGAATAAGGACCATGATCTCCACTCTGGACCAGGAACCACCCTCCTTCTCCAGCCCGTCAGGCTCCTGGGAGCTGGCAGACTGCTCCTAGGGAGCAGTGGAGGGCTGGTTGCCAGTGGCTTGCTGGCTCATGTTTTGGGGCCACTGGGTCAGGGGTAATGACCGCTGGCTCTGGGCTGGCAGGCTTGGAGCTGGCACAGGCACTGTGGCCAGAGTCTACCCCTTTAAGAGTTCTGGGGAGTAGGGGAGGGAGAGGAATGTTCTTGGTTGAGGCCAGAGTGGCCACCAGGTCTACATAGCACTTATTTCAAAATAGCTATTTCAAATTTGGTGTTATTCCTCGTGGAATGAGGTTTACCAAATACGAAATGAGCCCTCTGGTATTTCAATTTAATTTCAAAATAATGTAATGGCTGTGTAGACGCTAGGATAGTTATTTCAAAATAATGGCTGTTATTTTGAAATAACTTTGCTGTGTAGACATACCCATAGTGTTTTTTAATTTGCCTAGATAGTTCATGTCTCTGTGTCTTTTGAAACTGGTTATTGAAAACTGGTTTTTGCCAGATTTGGAACTTGATGTTGCAAGGTATGCATACCCTTCATTCCAAATTACTTGCCAGAAGAAATTCCCCATGCTTAATGCTGTGCATGATCTAACCCACGGCCAGTATTTAGCTCATGGTTGGGGCAGGGTATAACCTAAACGTATACATGCATGTCAGGCAAACTGGTTAAGAAATTAGAGCACTAGCATCTATCCAAATCTCAAACAAAAATCAAACCTGTAACTTTTTTTAGGTTAAAGTTTGAATTATTTATAAGTGGAAAGTATGCATGGCCAGAAGAACCTTCTTTAATGAGATATCATCAACTGTAGGGAGTCTTGTGGGTGGGGGAGTCAAATATTCAGGGAGTTCTGGGAGCTAGGAAAGAAGACTGAATATTCAAGCATTCTTTGGGGAATTGAGGGTGAGGGAGAGTTGGGCACAGGAACAATGGAAAATGGATTTTTGATAGAAGCAAGTGCAGGAAGTAATGATATACGGTAAAACATTTAGATCAGATTGCAAAAGCATCTCAATTTTTCAAGTCTGGTCTTGTGAGTATGAGCCTTCATTAGGATGTGTCTGCAATTTTCCTGCAGTATGCATATTTTTCAGTAGATTCTTATTTGGAAGGAGCAACAGTGAAGACAGAGAACTAATACCAAGGGTCTTAGAGCAACTGATTAACTAATGAGAAATGCAGGATAACTTTCTAGAATCAGACTGTAGCTGATATTTCCATTCACACCAGTTCAGAAATATCTTTTTAATTTTTCTCTGATGTGGCTACCTGCTGGTTTAATAGCAGGAAATTTGCCACTTATTTCATGTATCTTTCCCTCAAAAGCAACAGGCTGAGGCCAAAGGGGTTTGAGAATGGAAATAGATCTTTCTGGAGTCATTCTGGATGGCCTTGCAGCTTCCATAGGTAGCATACTTCCAAAACTCTGAGGTGAGACCAGAGCTGTAGCACAAGTCTGACTCAGTGTTTGCAAGGAAAATTGTGTTTAATTTGGGAATAAAGAATAAATCTATTCTTACTAGCCCAAGATCAAATCCATGAGGACAGAACTGAGGGAGTCTCACTCACTCTCTGGCTATGTCTAGACTGGCATGATTTTGCGGAAATACTTTTAACGGAAACGTTTTTCCGTTAAAAGTATTTCCGCAAAAGTGCATCTAGATTGGCACGGATGCTTTTGCGCAAAAGCATCCATGGCCAGTCTAGACGTGATTTTGCGTAAGAAACCCCGATCGCCATTTTTGCCATTGGGGCTTTTTTGCGCAAAACAGTTCTTCCCTGTCTACACTGGCCCTCTTGCGCAAGTATTCTTGCGCAAGAGGGCTTTTTCCCGAGCGGGAGCGTGAAAGTATTTGCGCAAGAAGCACTGATTTTGTACATTACAAAGTCAGCGCTCTTGCACAAATTCAAGTGGCCAGTGTAGACAGCTGGCAAGTTTTTCAAGCGGTCGCTTTTGCACAAAATCTTGCCAGTCTAGACTCACCCTCTCTGTATAAGCAAGACTGTTTCAGCAGATCATCACCAGATAATGGCAGGACTGTAGGAAGACCTTTAGCAGCAAGAGCTACACATCTAGGACTTCATCTTCATTAGCTCATTTCTTCTGGCAAAAGATCAGTCTCCTTTCTGTCCCGAAGGTAGGTTACTATTCATGCCCCACTCATGACATCATTGAAGTGGGGTAAAGGTGGCTTGATGGAAGTTGTTCACAGCTGCCACCAATCATTTCCAAATAACTTAGGGCATGTCTACACTGTTATTTTGAAATAAAATGGTGAGCGTCCACACTACCAAGCTTGTTACTTTGAAATGATGGGCTTGTTATTTTGAAATAACTCCTGCTTGTGAAGAGGAATAAGCTCGTTTCCAAATAGTTATTTTGGGAGTTATTATTTTGAAATAACTTATTTTGAAATAACCTGGTATTGTAGACAGAACCTTAGAGGTCATAAGCAGGCAAAAAAGGCACAGCGCAAAATGAAAATAAGTCCCATTTCTTTCTTTCTTTCTTTCTTTCTTTCTTTCTTTCTTTCTTTCTTTCTTTCTTTCTTTCTTTCTTTCTTTCTTTCTTTCTTTCTTTCTTTCTTTCTTTCTTCACACAGAGTAATTCACAGCTAATACCAACAGGAAGAGATTAGTGGGATCTGAAAGTAAGTATCATTCAATTCCATTTAGCAGAGAAATTCCTCTGGAGATTAGAACCTAAAGTTTCTTCATGTGGGACATTTTTCTGGTGTTATGCTTCTAGAGATATTGCAGGATCAAAATAGAAAAGAAACTCGCAGTCATTTTTTGAATGAGGAAGTAACAAGGGAAGAAACCCTAAGGAAATCCACAATCTGGTCCCCCTATAATCATCCTTTTACTGAAAAGTACTGGGATCACCTATTTTAGGGCTTATTTCCACTGAAGTTCCACATGCCTTTTTGCCACTCCAAGAAATCAAATGTAATGCCTTGAATCCATGAGTTCACTGTAGTTGTTGTTCAATATAAATACTTTTGAGGGAGGTCACAGACGTACCACTATTGGAGGGAATGGTAACATCACTGTTATTTGAGAGGGATCTGACCAGCCATTAGAATAACGACTTCATTGAAATAAGGAGAGAAATGAAATTGTTCTGCAATGTTTTTATTTACCACAAATGGAAAGGTCCCTGCTGACATAGAGGACTCTGGGCAAGAAAGCACAATAAGAAGGGTTTGGTGCGAGGGAACAGCTCCTTCTGTGGCTCCCACCATTGAAGTCAGTGCACTTTGGCTGCTGGACAATAGGGCATTTCTGTGATTAAGACAACATCTTTGTGATGTTATCAAAATCCTTTCCAAATAATTTAAATAGACATTGGAAAAGTCTATCCTGCCGGAGGACATGTTCTTGCTCCAAGCTCCAAAATTCCAGTTGTGAAGTCAGTTGGTCCTCACAAGGTGAGGAATAGGACTGTAGAATAGACACTACTGTGTTTGGGCGACGAGGAGTCCTGTGGCACCTTATAGACTAACTGAAGTGTAGGAGCATAAGCTTTCGTGGGCAAAGACCCACTTCGTCAGATGGGTCTTTGCCCACGAAAGCTTATGCTCCTACACTTCAGTTAGTCTATAAGGTGCCACAGGACTCCTCGTCGCTTTTGCAGATTCAGACTAACATGGCTACCCCTCTGATACTGTGTTTTGGTAGAAGCAAGGAATCCTGATGAAGTCCTTAGATCAGTCAGGTGTCACTGCTTCTTAGCAAAGGAGATGGTAGATGAATGGTCAACAGAGGAGAATGAATTGTAGCCCCCTGCAGCTCAAGATAAAGGGTAGTAGTAAGAACAGAATCATCCCAATCTTTCAGATTACTGCTTAGTTGAAAAAGAATGGAGGGCTAACGTATGAAACTTTCATCCTTTCCAGATCCAAGCTTTAAGGGACTGAGGTGGAACAGTATATTTCCACCAGTGGGAAAACCAGCTCATTCCAGCACAGAAAGGAGAAGGACTGAAACCCTTCCCAAGGCTATGAGACTGAGTCTGGAGGCATCTGACACTAAATGCTCTCACCACGCTTGGAGCAGAAACACAAAACTAGACTCTCAGACTTCCACCAGAATCAGAAGAGCAATAGCTATGGTGCAGAAAGGAAAAGTATTGCCCCTAAAGGAGCGCCACTGCTTTTGAAGTAGATCATTAATCCTGAATACATTCAGCATCCAAGACGTTAAAGGGAGGCTTAAAGAGAAATAATCTGCTCTAGGCCCATTCCTTTGCATGGAAAGAAACAGCTTTGGACTGTGCCCAGGTTTATCTGCCTTTTCTTTCACTTCTCTTTACTAATAACTTGCATTTTATAATGGCTTTCAGCCTAATGATTGTTGAAATGCAATACAAATGGAACAAACTGATATGTAAACTATATTCAGAGATTAGTTCATCCACCACTGAAATGTAGAAACCTTAGTGATTGTTAAAGAATGAAACAGTACTGCACTCTGGCCATAAATTTTTGGTACACAATGACATACAACTTCTGTGAAGATGTTCCCTTTTAGGTTTGCAGAGTTGTAGGCTTGGAGCAGATTGAGAATTTGAGTCATGACTTATATGTATACTACCACCCCTGTGAATAAATGAAAGGCTAGGGACTTGTCAGTTCTGTTTAGAAAGCTCAACTCTACTGGCAGGCTATAATTTACGGATTGGCTTAGGCTGATAAAGTGGTGCCAAATTTTGACCTAGAGGCTGACGAGGTGCAAACTTAGCCAGAAACATTATGGCTTGTTTAGGTTTTTAAACTTTCAGAGCAATAATAGAATCTGGAAGAGGAAAGATCACACAAGTAATGCCTACCCTCTCCCCTGGAAATGAAATTAAGGACTCTATCTCACCTACTGCTGTACATGGCATTGCACTCACTGGAGATTTTGAAGGAGGCAGTACCTCCTGACATGCCAATATAAGAGCAATCATTTCTTTGCTGAATGAAAGCTGGGTATATGATGCAGGAGCCATCTGATTCCCTGCCAGTAGAGCAGCAGAGCAGAGAGTTGTCAGCCAGAAGTGGCAGGAACTCATAAAGCTCAAAGATGTCTTCCATGCCCATGGACAGCAGGGCATGTCCCCTCCCCCAATCTTGCATCACATGTGGCATTTCTGAGTCTGACTCCCCTCTCTAGTCCTATTGTTTCCCCCCTTTAAGGTCACTCCAAAGACATTTTATGTGTCTCCAGGTCTGCATTAGCCTCTGTGAAGCCTGCATGAAGACGAAAGGGATAGAAGGAGCAAGAAGCTCCTTGCATGAGCTTTCCATCTGCTTTGTAGCTCTTTGGGTCCAGAAGATTCACTCTTCCTCAGCTCTGCTTCACCAGCTAAATTCTCCTCAAATAGTTTGAAGTAGCCACTTTTGAAAACTTGGCCAACAGTAGGTAAATCAATGTATCTTTGGGGAGCATGATGATTAATCATTGAAGACTTTGGAAGTACTAATGCCCTTTGCGGAGTTGAAGAATCTTGGCAGATCAACCGTTTATCGTGGGGGCTACTGGTAATTCAGCTCATATGCATATTGCTCCACATTTTTGGAGTTCTGCTATGCAGATCTGAAAGCTGATTCCAGAGTTATGAATTTTATGCTTTGATGTTGTCATATGGGTAAATGAGGACACCAAATATTTAGTCTGAAACTGAGTATGCTGCATATTTATGCATTCAGGAAACTGAGCCCAAATGGAATGCTCAAATCATTTATGAATTTATAGTAACCTTCCTACGCTAAATATTTGTCTGTAGCCTGATAATAAGATATTTGATAGCAGTACTCAAAAAGGCACCAATTGAGAGTTATTAAAAAATCTACAAAGCTTAAATGTTTTTAAGGGAAAAAGTGATCTGGCCAGCTTTCCTTCTTTCGCAGCATAAGACAAAAGAGGCAGTTTAATAGAGATGTAAACAGAATAGTTAGAAAAGTCAGCTTAAAATTTATACAGAGCATAATGAAGGAATAGAATGTAATTAATACTAAATGAAGTACATTATTTGCTAGAAAATAAAGATGAGCATGCATCAAAAAAATCAAAACATTGTTGGAAGCTGAGTAATGCATTTTTATGTTACACCCCATTTCGTCAGTCATAATTTGTGGCACCCCTTGGTAAATGTGATCTTTAAAAAATACTGTTTATCAAAATTACTATCGTACTATTAGCACAGCTAATTTATTATTTGTTTTAAATAATAGTAATAATTGATGGTGTGCAACAGATTTGTGTAAACTTGTAACATGAAGAAACCATCAAGAACATAATATTTATTTTCCTTGTCTAATGTGCCATTGTATTTCCAAGTTTGCAATGCTGCAAATAAGAATAATGTTTGATGGGGCACAGTGTATGGTTCCCTAGAGACCCCCAAAGAACAGCATGTGATAACTTTCAGGGCTACATTTATAGCAGCAAGATGTTCTTTAATGTTTGTGTGTAACTAACACAGACTAGGAAAAATGGTAACAAACTATATAGAAAGGTATTTTGTCTTACTGCACTAATTTTAATTGGCTTTTGTTTTCCTTCACTGATATAGTATTTTCTTCCCTCCAGTAAAATGCATAAATGCTTTACCTAGTATAATTATGCATATACATCCTTATTCCATTAGTATTCCTGGCTTTAATTATATTTATCATTTGGTGTGCTGCATATTTATGCAACTCAGACAGTAATTTAGCAGTTTTTCATTTTCACATGTTTCCACTGTTTTTCTATAGATAAATTAGAAAAGCTGGGGAAATTGGTTACTGAAAATTGAAATGAGTGTAGAATCCATTTTGAGACCTGCCTTTTGGTGTTTACCTCAAAGCATGCTTCTGTGTGTTTGCCTGATTTACATTTAGCAATATCTAAGTGCAAATAGTAATCATACACCAAAGTAAACTGGACTATATGCAATTGGTTCCTCTGTTTCTTCAATTGCAGTTGCAATCCCATAGATTCCAATCTTGACAGGTAGCATAATTAGAAAATTCTCTTTGTCTTATTAAATGTGACTCTTCTCAATAGAATTCACTTCATTGCAGGCAAAGAACAGAAAATATACTTCAAATCTAAAATGGGAAATCAAGGGGGACTGTTTTATTTTTATCTGTCTTTGTGCAAGCGACATTATTATCAAAGGATATTGTAATGCTGAAAATGTACTTTTGGGATTTAAATCACGTATTAGCCTGGAAAGCAGAAAGTGCTGTAGGGCCCATGCAATATATTTTCTCATTAATCTGATTGAAAGATTATCCTTCCTATAGCTATGAAAAGTCTAATACCCATATATCCATCTTTCCTGCTAGTAAAATTCAGCTTTGTGCGAAGTCATTGTCTCTGGTGTCTGAGATCCTACACTCTTCTTCATTTCTTTCTATAAGCCTATCTGTATTAAAATAAATTCAGAACAGGCCGCCATTTCATGCACACATTTTGATTATTTTATAAGCTGCAGAGGAAAATGGAAGTATCAGCAAGTCATGCAGTTTTCTGGTAATGTAATGCTGTCATTACCTCAGTGGTCATGTGAAAAAGTTTAGCTATAATATCTTTGACAAATGTTCAGTGAGTCAAAACAGTGCATTTAAATGAAATGCAGATATGAATGAGCCATTATTACAATCACAACTCCAGCTTAGAAATTATTAAATATGAATATATACACTTTCACAGTACCCTGACATTTGTAATACATAACTAGCTGTGCATTCCTTGCCCCCTCCTTCCTCCCCATCTTCCCTCAGATTCAGAATAAAGGAAGTCGTTTTGATCAGAGGCTGCACACAGTAATTGAAGACACTCCTGATGATTTCATGCAATCAGAGTGGCACATTATTTGTGATGAAAATTAAGTAAAGAAGGAAAGCAGATTTATAGGTTGCCTTGCTTATGGTCAACTGCTTCGACAAAAGATTGTCAATTCTATCCTAAACACCCAAGCCACATGCATACTTTTTCACATAGATTTGCTGACATTTTCATATAACCTTAGTCATAACTTGCTGTACCTCATGATTTTAAGCTTTTAATGAAACTACAGAAAATGTCTTAAACTGAATGATTTCTATTCTGAGCTCTTTGAGTGCTGATAGCATGAACAGTATAGATGGCTCCAGCCATAACTGTCACACAGATAATATTCTTTTATGCCTCAAGACACTAAGATGGTGCTGTAGATAACCAAAAGGAATAAGCTGCCACCATCACTAATCTGCTGCTTTGAAACACTATAGCTTTTGCATGGTTAAGAGAAGGTAAAATCACCTAGAAGTGTAATATAGAAGACATTTTTAAGTGAAGGTACGACAGAGGACTAAAGATTTTCATATTTTGTAATTTACACCCACTGTGGTTCAAAACAACCATATTCCACTATTTGTGTGTTGATGCATAACAACTGAAAATGCAAAATAAACTGAAATCTTAGAAATCCCCCCAATATGGCTTCTACTAATGTAGTGAAATTGAAATATGGAGAATAGTGAGCCTTATTGGTCCCTTTAGAGTTTAACTTTCAAGATGTTTAGTACAGTCTTTCAGTAGGTATTATAATACAAGTAACAGATTCTGTCCATGATTAATATCTGTTTCGTGCCAGCCGAGTATAATTTCTGTTGATTATTTTTCAATACATACAAGTTAATGCTATTGAAACTCTAATAAGAGATTGAGAGTTTATTTATGTGTGTTTATTGTATAATTTGGCGTGTTTAACTAAATGCGTAAATCTATGTAGGGATATTTAGTAATGAATAATGTGAAAATTTTGTGACGCCTCCTTCACTTCAGAGTGGAATTTCCTACAAAGAGCCTTGTTTACTTGATTCTATAAAAATGTCTCTGAGCAAAAGATTTTTGATCATTCTGGCAGTATGCAATTATTTTTATCATCTCTCTTGTTTTCTATAGCGTCTCATGCATGGTCCCATTAAAAACTGAATGAGAATAAATAAATAAAAAATAAGGAATCAGAATCACTTATGGCTCTTAGATTTTATATTTTTTTTACCACACTCAGTTTAGAAATCCCTAATCAAAAATCCTATTGTTCTGAGAATACAGCTTGACATGAAAATGTCAGGGAGGCAGTGAAGGAAAAATGATGAACTAAACATCAGCACATTTGGACCCACTATAAAAACCATTTCCTGGTGTTGCGTTTTTTAAAGGACTGCTGTATGCTTTCCAGAGATAGAAAAATTCCATGTGAAAGTCTCAAGTAATATGCACAATTTATTTTTATTGAACATGTGAACTATCAATACTAATCTGTTAATTTGTGCCCCAAAATACAATCGTAGTGTTGGGACAAAAACACAAAGCATGCAGGAAGCTATTAAATGCACAGCAGTATTTGAAATCGAACCACAGTGACTTGTTGTTATGGCATGCTGACATTATTGGTTCTTGTATATAGTTACATAATGATCTCTGAAACCAGCTTTAAAAACTATTCTATAAAGCCAGTTAAGAGATGTCAAAATCTGGCTACACAGTCAACCTTTTAGTCCCATATGAAGCATACTTAAGATTCCCATATGCAAACAAAGAACCAAAAAATTAAAATGGAAATACAGTGATATGATCCTTCTCTCTTCAACAAAAGATGTTGCACAATAGAACATGTTGTATTTTACAATTAATTAAAATTTGAAACTTAGTCTCTGATCCTGCCATGGGATTTACAAATGCAAACCCCCGCAGAGTCCCATTGATTTCAGTAGGGCTCTGCAAGTGAATGGCATCTGCATGAGCTGAGCCTATTGTAGAAACAGGTCCTTAGTCATTAAGTGATCAAGAAATGACACACATCAGCGAAAATTCACTATATTCTCGGGGAATATTGAGGCAGGGAGAAAGCAACCCTCCTTAATTCTGTAACAACTATGCCCGTACCCCATTGTAAATATATTATACCAACATTAACTATGAAATTATTTTGAACATCTAGCTAACTACAGGACATGCAATTTCACACAAAAGCATGTGAAACTTCACTTTTGGCTCCAAAGCATTTTTTGGATTTTTTTTGCCTCTTCCTTTTAAAAAAAAATTTTCTTGGCATTTTGTGTCATAATTATCTGTAATAGTTTGTGAAAGAGAACACAGATGATATAACATTTTCTCATAGCCTAAAAGAAGGCTATATGTCTTTCAACTGTGGACAATAATTTTAGAATAGTTTTCTGGCCTGAAAGACTACTGGCTGTCTCACAAAGTTGACATCATGTATTTTTGTTAAAAAATAAAGGATTCTAAAATATCTACAAAATTTTTAAAAAATGCTGAAATTTACTACACATTTTCAGCTCTTAAATGAAGATAGTATCATGCTTTAAACATAAGAGTTGTAACGTCCAAATTCTGTCTTGGCAGAGAACATTGTGTAAGAATCCCCGGAAAAAAGCAGATGTGTGTATGCTGGAGTATGTACGTACACACACACACACACACACACACACACACACACACACACACACACACACAATGCAATCACGGCATTAATTTTTTTATTTGTATTCTGGTTCCAAGAATCTCCTTGCACTGTGCCCCTCTCTTCCCGCTGGCCCAAAGCAATTTACTCCTACCATAAATATGAATAATTGGTTGTGGATGAATGATCTATGCATGGAATCCTTGCATATTGGTTGTTGCTGTATAATAGAACAGACAATGCTCTGTGATACCACTGCCCCTCCTCCCTGATTTTAGTAGTGGAGGGCATAGAAGTGGTATCGTCTTCATATTTCAAAGGGATAAAATTAAGCTAGTGAACTTTTGCCACGTGCTGTTTCTTGCTGACTGCTGGTTTGCTGCACTTATATGTGTTTGTAGCCAGGCATGATTTGGATCTGCATATGCACTATTTTGTTATGTTTTGGGAGTCAAAATTCCATATTGAAATAGAAACTCAATATTGCTGTTCCTCTGAAGTCACCTACTGCTGCAGTTGCTATAAGTAAAGCTGATACATCTGCCTTGTATGCTGTTGTTTATCTTTTGCAGCTCAAGGCAATATACATAATAAATTGTGAGGCTGAATTTTCATGGGTTAAACCAAGGGAACCTGATCTTACTATTCAAATGGCCTAACTGCTAATGAAATCATAAAGCATTGTCTACTAATTATACCAACTGTGTGTCACTGGACCCTGGTGTAGAATCATTTGCAGAACTCTGTGGCCCATCACTTGTTGCCTGTGGGAAAAAGGGTGGTTAAAAAGCAACAGGTGAGAAGAAAAAGCTTCTGTTCAGACAAAGGTGGCATTACTTCAAAGTTCAGCTCACTCAAATCACCTGCTAAACCTCACTTTTAGTCAAGGGACTCATGAAAGAAAGGTTTTCTACACAGGTAATAGCATAAAAAGCAATCAAATAAATAAATAAAAATTGGCAGCAAAGTTTCACTGGAACAGTTAACATGGAATTGCATAGTGACTAAAAAAATAGCACTCGTATAAAAATCAATTGTGCTATCTTTGGATAAGCACCAGAATTATCTGCTTAAGATACTATATTCATAATTTCACGTGCATGAAGATGCTTGAAATTTCAGAGGATACTTTCCAATCCATTATTACTCCTACCCACTAAAAGAAATGGCATGCAATATTAAAAATCTCTCTTAAACATTACAAGTGCCATATGAAATTTCCCAAGGAGTTTTGTCATATAATTTCATCACCATACTGGAATTACCACAATACTAACACTGTACATATTGGAGGTGTAAATACTGCAATTTTTTGGTCATTTCTCAGTGTTAGTATTATGTCAAGTATTACAGTATGATATTCTATCCAGTAGTAAAACAAAGATAAATAAGTCAGATAGTAAATATAATGTTATGAAAAATACGGCTCCACAGCCATCAGTTATGTCATTTTGCTATTTTAAAACTTAAAATAATTATTTAGTGTACACTATAAATATTGCAGCTGAATTTTTTAATAAGTAAGATAAATTTATGACCAGTAATAACATTTGTAGTTATATAGCCACACAAAAAAATTGATCAGCACTCATGCTTCAGGGTATGAACTGATCACTGAAAAGGTCAGGACTTATTTTTTCTGCAGACACTTATTTTTTCTTTGGTTTGGATAGGAAATGTTGTTTCCGTTTCACATTTTCTGGTGCGTGCGGATGCACTAGCAGAAGCAGGAAACTAGATTTCAATCATTTAAATCCTATCTATTTTAAACTAATTTCAAAATATAGTTTTCTTTAACCACATGAATGGATGATATCTATGATTTGTCTAAATAGGTTATCAATCATTGGAAATGTTTCCTTGTCAATATGCAGCTACACATGTACTGTAAATCCTCTTCAAAATGGTATCCATGCCATACCATTTTAGATTATATAATATTAATATACTGTTTTTTATTAATGAATATAGTGTTCTGGAATAATAACAAATATTAAATTAAAATAGGTTGCCAGTGTATGGGATCAAGATCTTTTTTGATATTTTCTGGCACAAATCATATTATAGGTGGAGTTTGTGCATATGCATTATGTTAAAGACTTAAATTATGTAATTTCATTCAGGATCTCAGGGAATTAATCAGATTTTGCACTGAATTAAGATGTTATCCCTAGGGCCTTTCCTTATCTGTTGCAGAAGTTGGCATGTGGACATGGAATGGGACTTGAGTCTCATGGGTCAGAAAAGATGGTGTTTGATGTTAGGGCCATCTGACACAATTGGATTCTATTCATGTTTTTGACACAAAATACTTGTGTGATGCTGGGCAAGTCATTTGAGTCAAACTTTTCACAGCTAGCCACGAATTGTATGTTTCTCCTTTTCTGATTGCCCATTTTCAGATTGGCAGAAGAGCCAAGCACTTACAACAGCTGCTGAAGTCAGTCGGGGATGTGCTCTGAACATAGAACTTACTATAAAAATGCAATATACTCTGCAAAATGAGGCCCTAGGTATCTCAAGCTAAGCACTCAAACTGGTGGACACGTTTGACAATTTTGATGTTAATACCTCTGTACATCAGTTACCAGCTGTAAAATGGGGATAGCAGTTTTCCCTATTTTCCCTACATCGCAGGGGTGCTTCATAAAGCATTTAGGAGATATTCACCTTTGCGATCAATTTATGTATTACTACGATATGAAATATGGAAAAAGTCACAAGGACATTAATAATTCTGTATTCAGTGTAGGGCTGGGGTGATAAACCAGGCTGTGGTCCAAAGATTCAGTGAGGAAGATCAAAGAACTATTCCATTGTTTCTCATTCTTTGTTATCCTGTGTGCTGAATAAGACAAGAGTTTTATTGAAAAAATAGGATATCATCACATACTCTGTGTTCATTCATAGGTCCAAAATGAGGTCACACAAACAACCTTAATTCTAGCTTTTCCTAATCTTTGAGTACTTGTCTTAGCAACTTCAGCATACTTTCAACAGTGAGGAAAGTTTACCCTCTTGGGGAAAGATCAGAGAAGAAATCCTATTGGGAAAAACAAAATCAGGACCTGACTCTCAGATGATATAACTGATAGTGTCCTCTCAGCACAACTGTCAGTTTTGACCCCACATGTGAGTGAGGTAGCCAAATGCCTTTCCCTGATTTGTGATTCGCTCTAGGTATTAGGTGAGAGATAGGTGTCTGGATGTCTAGAGTGAGTCGGCAAAGCATGTGCCCAGAGGCAGAAACGTAAATGCTTCAGGAACTTTAAGGACAGCAATTTAGTCACTGAGTGAGTTTTTAAGTGCCTACTGCATGAGTTTTTAAGTGCCTATGGCACTTAAGGCAACCTAGGCTAGTGAGTGGAACACATGAATGGTCTTCTTCATCTCAGTCAGACACCAGATTGCTGAAACCGAGACAGTCTCTCTTGATAGGGTAGTTTTGCTAACTATGCTTGCATACATAGAATTTGTGGCTATAGAACCATAGCAGCATTTTGATGGGCTGTAGAAGGACTGCACAGCTCTCACAATGTTATGTGCAATCAGCACACACCTCACTTCATGTGCCCTTGCTTTAAGTGTGTATCACTTTTGCAATACTGGTTAGAAAAAAAATAAACAGAGGAAAACCAGCAGAATCTGGCAACCCTGTGCACAGGCAACAGTAAGCAAAATGTCTCATGGGCCACACGTGAACTCTTAAAGAGCTGCATGCAGCCCTCAGGCCGTAGGTTGTCCACCAGTGGCCTACAGGGTTTGGTGGAAGTTTTGCAAATCATAGTGGAGCTTTGTGGATTCCTCCCCAGGACCCAAACCTTAGAGATGGTAAATATCCTAAGTTTCCATTATATCCAAAGGCAATTGAGGGTGCTCACTTGGCAGGATTGGAATATTAATGAGTAAATGTCATACATTATGAATGTGTCTGGAATTAATGGAAGATATATAAAAGTACATAATATTTGCAGACATGAAATGGAGTGGGGAGAGTAACCAAAAAAAGGGATGTAATACAAAGCTTCAAATGGATGAACGATAACCTGAGCAAGATTTCTAAAAACAACTCTATCAGTTTGTGATTATAATGGAGAATTAGTTAAGAAGCAGAAATAGCTATGCACAGATATCAATATATCTGGAAAAGGTACTATCAGCTTTTGATTGTTGAGAGGGGCAAGATATACCCTCAAAATTAAAAAAGCTTTCTTTCTTTTGCAAGCCAACCATATTTGCTTACACAATGATTCTAAGCAATTTCTGATGATAAAGCCCTGGTAACATTACTTGGTGAAGAGAAAGGAAATGAAAGTGTTTAAAAATTGTACCTTCTTGCCCCACAAAAATTATGCTAATGTGGTGTCATTATTATTTATATTATTGGTACGTTCTTTGCCTATAATAATACATTTCCTCTTTACAGGAGAGTTAGCATTTCTGTTTTTCCTCCTTGGGCCATAGTGATGTTGAGCCATCTCTTAAAAAATACTTCATGAGACTAAATTATTTTCTTGAGTGATATACAGTATAAGAATTAATAGTTTAAATATTATATAGTAGTGAGTTATGAAGATAAAATATACTGTACATTTCATATTGAAGTACATCCATTAGATCTGTAAAAATATAAATATCATATGATGTCATTTAAGGGCTTATAAATCGGTAGCATTTTCATTCCCAGTCAAACGAAGCTTTAGTCACAAAACGGCACTGATTAATATAACAAAACATAATCACTTTAAACAATACCTAAAGAGAAGAATAATTTTGCAGAGGCCTCATGTTTGTGCATGTTCATTGCAGTGTTTTTGTAGCCTTGTTGGTCCTTCGATGTCTTCTATGTTTATGGAATTTATCAGGATAACAATCAGGAGAGAAAGTATATATTGAGCAGCTACATAGCATGCTTCCCTACAGTGATCTGTCAGTTTACAAAAACTTGACCTAGGAAGGATGACCTTTAGGAATGAAGGATTATTTAGTCCTCATTGCCTATTCACTGTTTGGATTCTTTGCTGAAGATAGTAAGACAGTTGCTAGCTGTAATGGGTGTGCTTGTCCACTAAGCTCTGGACTGAAAACATAGGCCACTGAACCGGTGTTAGCTCAAATCCAGCTCAGGTTAGAATAATTAACCTAACCTGAGAACTGATAGGCTCTATCAATTAGAATGGAAAGTCTCAGTGCTTATTACCAATTCCCTGTACAGAGTTTTTATAATGGAAATCAAACAATGGTCATTGACTCCCTCCTCAGCACAAAGATAGACACTTAAATGAAGAAGTTTAAGGAATTCACTGCCAGCATGAAGAAATACTTATATATGGATCTCCTTTAAGGCTAAAATCCAAAAAAGGTAGTGGGGTCTTTATTGGTAGGTGAAAACTTTCAAAGGAAGCAAGTTTCATATGTTTGTAATTCTCCTCAGAAGGGAATCCTCACAATGAAGTGATAATCCTTAAAAAAGAGAACTCTAAAACAGGAAATTCTATAATGGGAGAATCTCTACATTCAACAATCTCTGGCTCTTTAAATCATCACATAACAAATTCTCTTAGGCTATAATATGCCAATAGGTATTAAAATCATGACTAAGGGGCAGCTTCTCCCAACCCAAATCTGTATAAAGCCTCTTCCAGGAAATGATAAATTTACTAGAGAAATACAGCTACAAAATTACGTCTTAGAAATATGCAGGCCTTAATATAGCTAACTGTACCCATCGCAAAAAGAGTGGTCTATATTTAAGGAATGCCTTACTGACCTATCTTGCTATGATTGCAAAAAATCTTAATTTGACTGGATCTAAGACAGAAAATATAATAGCAATGTGGGTGGTACTTTATTAATTATGTGTGACTGCCAATCCCACCCCCAGTAAAACTGTATGGGGTAGTATTTTCTCTAATGATATGCAAATAAAAACACCAGCCTAATTGGGAAGGCCTGCATTTGGCATTTTTGGTACCACTCCTATGTCACCAGTATTGCCTTGATATTTCTAAAACTATTTTCTTGAAGACAGAAAAATAAATGCTATATCTATTTTAAACTATTTCTGTTTACTCTTTAACAGCATAAACACCTTTGGGAATATTGTTATATACAAATTGCAAATTACGCTGATATAAAAATATCTCAGTAGTTCTGAGGCAATTTTTCCTCTTTTTCCTTTTGTGAAATTAAATATTTTGGCAAGTGAATAGGATCATACAGTGTATCCCATTTTCAAAGAAAATCTTCTGAGTAACCAACCTTTCCAACAAAAAAAAAATTTGGAAGTGAAAATGATCTTCCTGAGATAGCAAATGTATGGAGCTTTGTCAGTGTGTAAAAAATCTCCAAGCAAGAAGTTTCTCTGTAGCAGAATAAGGTAAGTGTCACATCAATTAATAATTCAGTAATATTCCTTCATCTCCTTTCACAATAAACTACTATAGTGCCCCATATCTTTTGCAAGAAAACAGGTAATAGAAGAATGATTTATCACTTTATTCGGATAACTGGAAGACATCCTGTTCTCAAGTCTCTTTGTCTTTTATTGCAGTATTTTGATAGTTGATCCTATTGTATAATCAGTAACTACAGTTGTTATTGTAGCCAAGTCTTCAGATTGTTTAGTCTCACTGTCTTGATTTCATGGTGAGATTGTGATGAGCATCTCCTATTTACCCTTCAGCTCAGTATTAAGATAATTGCATAATAAACCATAATCAATGAGGACCCTTAAAGATTGCCACTTTATTTTCAGATGTTATTGTTTTTAAACACAAATCTTGACAACCAATTTTGGCTAACACACATAAAGTGGTATTCAGAGCGGAAAAGAGATTTGTTTGTAGGCATGAAATCTTAAATCTGATTTATCTTAGTTATTAAGGATCTTTTAAGAGGAATATTTATATTTTCTAGTCCAGCAGTAGGTTAACATGCAGGGAGTTCTGTATTTGATTTAATAAAAGAAGTAAACAATGGATCATTAGTTCATATTTCACATTTTACTCTTTTTGTTTATTTTATTGGTTTCTCTTGATTCTCATAGCCTTGTTCAGGCTTGCCTGACAGAAAATATGCTATATGTGTGAGCCAAACCACAGTAAAATGATTCTGCCTAACCCTGAGAGTCCCAGCCATTTCTTTTCATATTTTATAATATGATGTGACATGTCAATTTAACAAAATACACAATATTTGCTGACTACAGTAAAAATAGATATTAAAATAATGTGTTGGTGTTAAGAATGGATAATTGAGCATGCAGAACCAGTAGGTACTATCTGGCACAGCCAATTTAGGAAGGAAAACTAACGTGTCATTAACATTTGGTAATCTTGAGTGTTATACTCTCTACGTTTGACTGTTAAGAGATGGAACCTGTTAAATGTTTATTCTTCAAATCTTAAAGTAAGAGCAGCAAATATTAAATAGTTTTGGTTTTAGAAAGCAGGACACGAACATCGGGCAATACATTATTTTATGCAGCCTTCTTCTCATGAGTTGTCTTTCCAAATTGAACACTATGAAGCCACCACCTCTTTTCTCTACTTACCACAGAAAGATTGTGATGCTTCCCAGGGGGATCCAGGGCTGTGATGCACTATGTTACTACTTGCACTTAGCATGGGGTGGTGTCTGTGTCTGCTGGGTGTCAGCTCCCCAACTCGTACAGCCAGGGTCAAACAAGTTTTCCCTTGTAGGCCTCTCATTATAGGTACATTCCAGCCCGTCATCCTTCCATGCAACTCTCTGGAGCATCCAGCTCCTTCTCTTCTGGGCACTCATATTATTCCCAGATTCACTGTTTCTAGTGAAGCAATAGACCACTGCTTATCAGTTTCACCTCAGACCACCTGGGCACACAACACTTGACATGTTTCTAATGAAAACACGTAAACACTTATTTATCAAAATATAGAGAGTCAAGCGATGGCAGAAGTATCAGAAACAAATAGTCACATAACACACATTCTAGAATCTAGACTTACTTAACTAGATTATTTCATGTTTTATAGAGCAAAGTCCTTCCAGTGTTTTATTGCCAGGTGTGTCTATGAGCTTCCTGTCCTGAGACAAATCACACTATCAGTTTGCTTCCTTGGTGGAAGATCCCACATGTCTTCTTGCAGATACATCAGAACAATACATTTTATTCATAAACATGATGCCTCCTGCAGGATATTTTTTTCTTGTATACTTCCTTCTTGTAGCTTTCACAATCTCTTAATCAGAATCTATCTTTGTATGTAAATAAGTATTCCTTGCGAGACACACAATTGACAAGGAGATAGGTAAGTATCTCCTATTCCCCACCTGAAAGGAACCTGTCCAAGACATGGCATTATGCAATGATTATGATGACCAGTGGGCTACTTAGTCTTGGTAAATTCATTACATGCACCTTTTAGTGAATTATTATGCATATATCCAACTCAGAGGTTCCTTGTAACATCCTATGCACCCCCCATGCCTTCAGCCAGTTGGTGTCAAGAAATTTCTGGTCCCAAAGATTAAATCAGATCACAGCTTTTACTACAAAAATAATGCAAATGTTCCAGTGTGAACAAACATTACATCTCCTTGAAGATCAAACTTTACTGTAGTATACCAATTGAAATGCCAATCTACCATTCTTTTCAAGCAAGTCTTTCTCAATTTCCTATTTTTCTAAGCATACCGTCCTTGTTTACTTTTCTAGACAGGCAAAGTAATTATATCTGCCAATTTCACCTATTAAGGAAGAGGTCATCAATTGGGACAAGAATGAGTTAGCACTTACACCTGTTCTGTTCTGTCAAAATTATTTTCCACACCAATCCCTCTAGTAGCTAGGAACCTCAGGGTATGTCTACACTACCACGCTAGTTCAAACTAGGGTGGTTAATGTAGGCAACCGAAGTTGCAAATGAAGCCCGGGATTTAAATATCCCGGGCTTCATTTGTATCTTGCCGGGTGCCGCCATTTTTAAATCCCCGGTAGTTTGGACTCCGTGCCCGCGGCTACACACGGCACGGAGTAAGTAGTTCGAATTAGGCTTTCTAATTCGAACTATCGGTACACCTCGTTTCACGAATTAGAAAGCCTAATTCGAACTACCTACTCCGTGCCGCCTGTAGCCGCAGGCACGGAGTCCGAACTACCGGGGATTTAAAAATGGCGGCGCCTGGCAAGATGCAAATGAAGCCCGGGATATTTAAATCCTGGGCTTCATTTGCAACTTCGGTTGCCTACATTAACCACCCTAGTTCAAACTAGGGTGGTAGTGTAGACATACCCTCACTTTCTCTATTGTGTTAAGCACATCCCATTCATGTACCAGTGGAATCTCATGTTAGAGTCTCCCTTCATACTAAGATGATTATAAGGTGTTAAATAAAATTCTGGTTCCACAACTAGTAATTAAATTAAGAAGAAAATAAGCATGACTAGGAAGTAAATAATAGCAGGCCAGCAGCTGACCTAACCAATTTTTTCTATATCCATCTCATTTGTCAAACCAGAGCACCAAATATTGTCATTTTCCCACACGTCCTTCCCATCCCACACTCTTCAATCAATTTCAGAAGTAAGCTACTTGTAAAAGATGTGGAGGAAGGAGCTGTTATAGCAGTTTAAGTCACTGGAAAAAAAGTATTTTTATGTTAAATACAAGTCTGTAAGGATATGCAGGGGCATAGTGGAACCACTGCTGGCCCTAGATCTTCAGCTGGTAGCACTGGGTCAGAGAGACGTTTTCCATGGTAGACTGGGCAAAATGCTTTCTTTTTGGTTTGCTCGATGATCTGTGCCTATACCTACCTCCAGGCAATAGAATTAAGGTAGTCACAAGCATTTTTAGAGCATGGGTCTGGAAGGGCCTACACAGATTGGGATGGCTTTGTTAAATAGCCCGGCTTTGCATATTAAACTAACCAAAATTCCAAAGAATGTGGAGGTTCTCTCATCTTCACTTGTAGATATTGTCCCTCAATTTTACATTTATTTTCTTTGTGTTCTTTTATTTAATACAAAGTTTGAGTGTGATTTAGTGTGTCTTTTTCTATGCAGTTTCATTGCAGTGTTGCTGTGATTTACTGAGAGCTTTTATATGTAGCTGTGCAATGGGCAGGTTGGTTTACTGCATGTCCTTACATTCTTCGTGGGGTTTTCATTTTTTAAATTGTATTTCCTTCTTAGCAGAAGCAGGGGAAGAATTATTTATTGGATGGGAAGAGAGTATTATTTCAATCTATGGGTAACAGTTAATGAGAAGAGACTTGGAGTGTGTGAAATACTCTCTATTCCTGTGGCTCACGATTCTAAAAAACAGAGCCTTGAATCAAACAAGTTTTTGCCCTTTTCAGGCAAAACCAAACATGACAGTTGAGATATAGCCAAAACCAAAACAAAATCCACCTCCCTCATATTACTTGTAGTTTTGGTGCAGTGGAATATTTGTATCTGGCTGCCCTTAGCTAAGTAAAAATAAATTTTGCATGGGTGGGATTGGCCCTGTATTCCTTATGGTCCTCTATATTTTCATGCATGTGATTCATCTCTGAAATTCACTCTCTTCTCTGAAAAGTCTGCGGTAGTTTCCTGTGGAGAAGGCCAGTTTATCTTCAACATAGTAATAGTGTATTAAAGCCATCCTTTGCTAACCTTTAACCTTGTAATTTTTTGCACAGACACTATAGAACAAGGTTATTAAGACTTTGGCTACAAAAAGAAATTGGTGGGAAGAGAGCCTAGTTGAGGACCAGACTGGGAAGTCTGACTAATCTTGTCATTGCTGCCATTTTTCTGGTTGCTACTGGCCCTGCACGAATGGAACAAACTCTCCAGAAGTCAGCTTTCTGGAGGGAGTTTAGGTCTGTCTGGGTGACATTGAGCAGCTCAGAGCTGTGGTTCATTTTATGCCTTTTCTACAATCCACATACCTCTTTCAAAAATATACATATTCTCAGACTTAAAATTTGGTCTGTGGCCTTCTCTTCTCTTCCCTCCTAAAATGTCACAAATATATACACTAGCTAAATCCAAACCAAATTCCCAATTCCATATTTTATGAATGTTGGAATCCAAGCCTTTAGCCAGATATGAATGTAATAGGTCAGGAGAACAATACAGTAAATTCAGGATTCACTAGTGTGGTGTGTGTGGGCTCCCTCTAGTAGGGCAAAATAAATCCATATCTGAGCACCATAGAACTTTGGAAGTTTGAAATTGAGATCTGGATTCTGTCACCTTGTTCATGATTTACACTTGGTATTTTTAAGTTGCAGTTATGGTTCTCTGAAGATATGCAGTTATCTCACTCCCTCTGTCCCTCATCTCACCTCAGAATTTGCAGTGGAACCATTTCAAAGTTACAGTTTTTTATTTGAAGCATTAATTTTCAGCCATCTTGTTTTGGGATCATCGTTTGTGTCTTTAAGGAGCCATTGCTTTTTGTACTGCCCAGAACATAACAGATTGTTCCAAGTTCTATGGCTAGAGTCCAGGCAGAGTATGTCATTACCAGTAGTGGGAAAGCAGTGCCCCAGCTTTAGAGACCACAAACTAGAACTCTGGGAGTTTCATCTGTCTTACGCTGGGGAAGCACATACCCCAGGCTGAGAATTCTGCACAGTAATATCTTCAACAAAGCACAATTATAAGTAAATAATTCCCCTGTAAATAACACAGTTGAAATAATTTTACTGGGTCATTTAAAAATGTAAACTTTCTGTGGCAATAATCTAACTAAAGAAAAGTATTCTAAATTAATGGTTTCCAGTTGGAAAACGAAGTTGAAATTACTGAGGAGTGGACAAATACTATATGATTGTCATCTGGTTGTGATGAAGTGTATAGCACAATAGGGAGTATTTGGGTTCAGGTTATGACAGTTCTGGCAAACACAGGCTTAGTAAGCCTGGGAAAGGATATCCCGTTAAAATTAAATGAGAGAGAGAGAGAGAGAAAGGTTCAAGTGCAAGCACTGGCAGGCTGGGGGCTATGAAAATGAGAAGGGCAGATAGAAGCTGGAGAGTGCCGCTGGGTACTGAAAATGCATAACTTGTAGACATTGTCCAGGTCCTTTTCCTCCTCATCATACCTATGAAAGGCTAGAGCCCAATTACCTCACAAATCTCTCTTCAAAATTCTCTTTCTGCCAGTTAAGAGTGTTCTCAGTAACAAGCTCACAATTTTGAAAGCTGGAAGCTGATTCCAAACAAGTTCCCCCAAATTATATGACCTTCAAGCACATTTCTGGGTACATCGGTTTAATTTATCATTTTCCTAACAATCTTATGAAAATGACACACAACACTGAAGGGATTAGCCACTAGAACCTTGTAGTAAAGAAACAGCTTTAGAGCAGGGAGGAAAAGAGTTGTACACTCTAGGAGTCATTCTGATTAATCTTTAATCATTTTGAGGTGCTCAAATAAGTCAGTGATTAGTGCTATACGTATGCCACTAAGTAAACAACAGATAGCTGGAGATCATTTGATATTAAAGTAATAATCATATGAATTGCAGGTGGGAAATATTTAATATACATGCAACCATTCTATGTAAAACTGTAGAATTTTCTCTGAGGAACACAGAATGTTTCTTACCTGCACAAAAGTGAAAGTACCACTCACAAAATAAGGTCCTGCTCCTACTGAAAACAATAGCAACAATTAACATCTGTAAGTAGCACCTTCTTACAGGCTCTGAAGTAAAGGGTTGTCATAGTTCTCATGATAAACCCAAGTTTTCAAGCATGATTATTATTACATTTTCAATATTATTAACATATTTGAAAGAAAGAAAATAATGAGAGAAATAAAAAGAGGACAGAACTCTTAAATATTTCAAAAGCAGATGAACATAACGAATAGTGGAACAAGTAAAACATGGGAATACAATGTTTAGGAATTAGAATATTGCCCTGTCGTCCATGTAATAAAATGTTAAGGTCAATATTGTCAAATTCAATAGTGTGGTCTAAAATAATGAGGCGGGAGAATGGACCATGATCAGTAGCAAAGACTGAAGAGACCCTCAACTACTGGAAGTAGAACAGAGAAGTTTTGTGCTATGCCAGAAATGAAAATCTACCCTAGCTGGAAACAATCAAAGAGATTATTATTAACAAGGTGTTTGGAAAGTTGAGAACAGAATATCTTTTCAAGAACTTTACCAAGAAATAGAAGACTAGAAATAGCATGGTAGTTAGCTATGGGATTTGAACTGCATAGACTTCTTAAGGAGGGTGCAGGGAAAGTGGCCACTTTAAAAGCTTCAGGAAATGTGCTGCTGAAGAAGAGATCATTAATAATAGCTGTTATGTGTAGGGAGAATCAGAAGACAGAAAATCATCAAACATGAGGTAGAGTAAAAGTTCTAGTGTTTTTATATAAGATGAGGATAATTGAATCACAGGTAGAAACACAGAAACTGTGCTAGAAAGGGAATGGTAATTAACATTTACTGAAATTAAGAAGAGTGCTCAGAATGAACAGCAATCTCATGTGCATTCAAACAATTTTAGCAATTGAAAGTTTTACATTTATTAATCACAAAACAGTAGATTCAACTTCATTCAAAAACAATTAATTATGCAGAGAAAAAGGTAGTTGGAAGTATCAGCATATTGCAAGGTGATAGATACATAAAACAGGGATTCAGACTGCACAGTTTGAAACTTCAGACTGCGCAGTAAGTCCCAAAGTATGCCACATTTTAAAACTAAAAGTTCTTCATGTCAGAATGATCAAAATCTTAAATAGACTTTTAGGGGAGGAAGGTCAATGTTAAAAACCAGAGCTACATAGACATCTTCATATAGGTCAAATGAACAAAAATCAGTAAATGGTGACCCGAGAACATCTAAATTATAGGCTAATTGTAGGATGGAGTGACAGAAGCCTTTTATAGTTTAATTTATAACTTGGTTACTAAAATCCACAGAAGAGTCATGGGTAACAAAACTGCTGGGTTTGATATTGATAGAATATTTTCTACCAAATGTGAAGTGAATCAGACATGAAGTTTGACACCCTAAGACAGTTTCATACATTTTCATCTTTCCTCCTCACCCCTCACTTTCTAGCAAAAACATTTTGGACCTGCTAACTCCCGCATAGACTATAGGTTTCAGACCGTCCTATGGGTCTGTGAGAAAAAGCATTACTCCAAGGAGAAGTCCCTGCCATAATAGCTACTCTTCCTCATCTTGCAGAACAACCCTGAATAAGAGGTTGCTGCCTAGGCTGTCAGAAAGCTTAGATCCTAAGCAGGGGTTGAAGAGCTGATACCTGCTTAGCTGTACAAACAAAGTACAAATTGCTATAATCTATGGCTCCTGTTGCTTCATTTTCCCCTGCTCCCCAATGTCCCCATATGCTATTATTCTCTCTGGTTCAATACTCCTAACTCGCATTGACCTGGCACCAATCCTCATTGCAGGAGGAGTAACTGTAGTCTGAATTAGGGGCTTTAGTTTGAACTACCTAGCCCATGCCGCGTGTAGCCGTGGGCAGGGAGTCCGAACTACCGGGAATTTAAAAATGGCGGTGCCCGGGAACATGCAAATAAAGCCCAGGATATTTTAATCCCGAGCTTCATTTGCAAGTTCGAATGACTACATTGGCCACCCTAGTTCGAACTAGGGTGGCAGTGTAGACATACCCAGAATGAGGTTTACCAAATTTGAATTAAGGGCTCCTCTATTTCAAATTAAATTCGAAATAGCGGTTTGCATGTATAGACGCTATTAAAGTTAACTTGAAATGATGGCTTTTATTTTGAATTTACTTTGCAGTGTAGACACACCCATAGAGACAAACACATATCTCTGCATTTTATATTTTTCAGCCTGCCAGTAAAGCCTGGATTTGGTTGGTGGTAGGTCAGTGTTATTCCTTCCTATGTTGCTAGTGCTCTATAGGGCTATGATGTGGCAGATCTCTCTGGGGAAGAGTTAAAACAGTGAGAGGAGAGAGAAAGAATACGTTAGACCATCCAGAAGACTTTTTGTGACAAGGGATTGGTGCCAGGTCATTGGGAGTTAGGAGTATTGAACCAGAGAGAATAATAGCATATAGGGACAGTGGGGAGCAGAGGAAAATGAAGCAACAGGAGCCATAGATTATAGCAATTTGTACTTTGTTCATTGCAGGAGAAGTAACGGTAGTCCGAATTAGGGGCTTTAGTTCGAACTACCTACCCCATGCCGCATGTAGCTGCGGGCAGGGAGTCCGAACTACCAGGCATTTAAAAATGGCGGTGCCCGGGAACATGCAAATAAAGCCCGGGATACTTTAATCGCAGGCTTCATTTTCAAGTTTGAATGACTACATTAGCCACCCTAATTCAAACTAAGGTGGCTAGTGTAGACAAACCCTCTATGGGGAGGACCACCAAATTCAAAATAGCTATTTCGAATTAAGTACTGTGTAGACACTTAATTTGAAATAGGGAGCCTCCAACCCTTCCCAGGGAGCCCTGGTGGCCACTCTGGGCACAACCGGAAATCTTACTCTCCTCTCCCCCAGCCCCGGAGCTATTAAATGGGTAGACCCTGGCCACAGTGTCTGTGCCAGCTCCAAGCCTGCCAGCCCAGAGCCAGCAATGGCCACAGAGGCCCGTGACCCAGTGGCCCCAAAACATGAGCCAGCAAGCCACTGGCAGCCAGCCCTTCAACGCTCCCCAGAAGCAGTCTGCCAGCTCCCAGGAGCCTGACAGGGGCTGGAGAAGGCAGGCGCCTTCCTGGTGCAGTGTGAAGATCATGGACCTTATTCAGGTTTGGGGGGGATGCCCCAAACGTCCGTGATCTCCACACTAGGTGGAGGAACACGGCCGTCTATAGCAGGATAGCTGCCAGCCTGGCCACCAAAGGCCATATGTGAACCCCAGAGCAGATTGCATGAATATCAAGATGGTCTTGCGAGACCCCCAACCCTGGGCCCTGAGCTTCCCCTCCCCCTTCTTCCCCCTGCTTCCCCCTTCCGGCTCCCTCCTCCCAGGTTTCCCCCTCTCATCTCCCACCCTCTCTCTTCCCCTCTCCCACCTCCTTTTTCCAGTCTCACCAGATGTTCATCCCCCCGTTTTGTTCAATAAACCCAGTTTCTATTTTTGAACATACATATCTTTTATTTGACATCAGGAAGGGGGGCTAGGGAGGGGTAAGTGGAAGGATGTGAGGGAGGAATGGGGCACGAGCCCCTGGTGAGGAGGATCGGGGAGGCTCTGAGAACTCTTTGGGGTGGACGCTCTCCCTCAGGGCCTCCTGGATCCTGACAGCCCCCCGATGAACCCCCCGGATTGCAGCCTGCAGCAAGTGCAGCCGGGCTGATGGCAACAACCCCACGAGACACACTGGCATGCCCAGGGGCAGTTCTGGCTTCATGTGGCTGAGTGCTGTGGTGTCCCGAGTTCGAGCACTCAGGGCACTCCAAGACAGGACTGCTTTGCTGTCCCTCATCAAGGTAGACAAGCAAGCGGGGAACCCTGAGAACAGTCTGTCCGGGGTGAAGGTCCCTTTAAGCACGGAGCTCAGTTAGCCTCAGGCAGCAGCCCCACACACTAAGTCCTAACCTGATGCCCTGCCGGCACTGGTTCTGGCCAGCCTTAACTTCGGTTCAGGGTCCACTCAGTGTGGACATGCTATTTCAAAATAGTAAAATGCTATTTGGAAATAGTTTTTGTGTGTAGATGCATTATTTCAAATTAGCTTAATTTGAATTCGAATGTCTAACTGTAGTTTTGACATAACCTATGGCTACGTCTAGACTGGCATGATTTTCCACAAATGCTTTTAACGGAAAAGTTTTTCCATTAAAAGCATTTGCGGAAAAGAGCATCTAGATTGGCATGGACGCTTTTCCGCAAAAGCACTTTTTGCAGAAAAGCATCCGTACCAATCTAGACGCGGTTTTGCGCAAGAAAGACCCGATCGCCATTTTTGAGATCGGGGCTTTTTTGCGTAAAACAATACCATGTTGTCTACACTGGCCCTCTTGTGCAAAGGCATTTGTGCAAGAGGGCTTTTGCCGAAATGGGAGCAGCATAGTATTTCCACAAGAACACTGACAATCTTACATGAGATCATCAGTGTTCTTGCAGAAATTCAAGTGGCCAGTGTAGACAGCTGGCAAGTTTTTCCGCAAAAACAACTGCTTTTGCGGAAAAACTTGCCAGTCTAGACACAGCCTATATGTCTACACTACAGAGTTTTGTTGGAAAAACGGCCTTTTTTCTTATAAAACCTGAGTTGCGTCCACACTGCAATCACGTTCTTCTGAAAGTAAATCGAAAGAATAGAGAGGTTTTTCCGGCATTGGTAATCCTCTTTTTATGAGGAAGAGCTCTTTCGGAAAAAGGCATATGTGGACAGGGAAGAGGGAGTTCTTTCGAAATAAGAGGAAAGAGGAAAAAGCAGGGGTGGCCTGGTAGCCACTCTGTCCATAGTAATCACAGCTTAAATGCAAGACATCGTCCATTCAGTGTGAACACTATCTTTCAAAAAAGCAGATTGCTTTTTCGATGCGCTTTTGTGTGTGGATGCTCTCTTTCAGAAAAAGTTTTTTTCGGAAGATCTCTTCCAAAAAAACGGTTCTTCTGGAAGAAGCCTGCAGTCTAAACATAGGGAAATACTGTCAATGACACTATCACAGAGGGCATAGATTTTCCCCCTTACCATAAGTTACCCCCCTACGGGGTATTTCTCCTGGTCCACTGCACATTTCAGTCTGCCTGTGAGGCTGGGTCCTACCTGGAGGGAAAAGAGAGCATCCATTTAATTGATGACCATAGTAGACATATCTACTGTAGTGGCCAGAACTGGAGACAGTCCTCTTGCATGGGTTGCGGGGAGGGGTGAATTCTGATTCAAGGGGCTGGTACAGAATATAAGATGGAGCCAAGTCTTTGTAGGAAGGAAAGAGCAGGGAACATAATTTGAGGAAATAACAGGAGTTGAAGTGAAGGTGTGAATGGGAGCCAAGCAGCTAAGGCTGGGGAGATTTGAGAGGAACTGGGATGAATTGATGCCTTTGTTGGTAGGAATAGGAAGGAATTTGGGCAGTGAGGCAAGCTTTCCAGCTAGGAGAAAGGAAGTCTTGCAAAGAAGAGAAATGGTACTGCAATGCTCACATTATCACAGTTGAGTAGTTCATGTACTTTCTTTTTGAAGTATAACTTTGACTCTACATGTCCTGGTTTTCTAAAATTTAATGGCTGCTTTGTTTTATATGTTTTTTAAAAATGATGTCTTTGAGAAGTAACAAATACTCAGTCCACTGATAGGTACTTACAACCTTAACTTCACTTTAATGATGTTTTCATGTTGTGGTAAAAGCAATGCATTCAGGAGGCTGATTAATCATTATTCTCAAAAATATTTAGGCCAAATGCAATCAAACAGAAACCAAGCAGAACCCAAACATAAAATCAGCAACAAAAGTTAGAACTAGTTATTTTTCTGCTGTTCTCTTTAGTTTAATAAGAAAAAGGCAGAGAACGTGTGTGCTAATAGATGGAAATATTAAAAGGTAGGAGAAACAAAAGAAACAAACTTTGAGGCAATTAATTAAAGAAATTATTGATGCAAATGTTGAAATCTTTAATAAAAATATTGGCAAAAGTTTGACTGTAGAAATATGATTAGAAATTCCATTAAATCAGGAGGATTTAGATTAGCTAGTAATTAAATGACAGAAATGTTAAATGCATTGTCTAGAGAATAAAGGTTGAGTGAGGGAATGAAGGGGTAACAACATTCAAGATAAATAAAAAGCTGAGTAGAAAATGTGCTGTTGGACCTATTGCAATAACCACAAAAAGTGACTTTTCATAGTACATGGACCAAGGATGAGGAAAGTATGTGAAAGGAAGGGCGTCAAATTGAAGTCCTGTTAAACATATCGGTGCCATTAGCAGGAATAATATCATATTGTAAGTGACTTCCTGCTTACTGAAAATATATCAATTCTGCATAGACTTAAAAGAAAGGAATCACTATCAGCAATAGGTGCAAGAACAAGTGGATTAGATAATTAGATAACTGGAGTAAATGATTAAGAGCAAAAGAAGGAAGAGTAAGACAAGAGTAGTTATGAAGACCATTAAAGAATGCAGTGCACGTGACTGGGAAGAAAATAACAAACAAACAAAACCCAGCAATGTAATGGATGCCTTGTAACTGGACAGTAATAGGGATGATTAATGGAAGTTGAAATTAAAAGAAGTGATGTAAGAGCAAAGAGTACTACAAGGTCATCTATGGCAATGAACTATATGAACCCTGACATTTTTACAATGGGTTTTAAACAGAGTGAACGGATCCTAAATCATAGCAGCTTGAGTGGGACAGAGGATAAAAAAAGAAAAGGGTACTCTGCAGCATGATGAGGAAAATGGATGTCTTAAAAAATTAAGCCTTTTCAACAGCTTAAGCCTCAGAGAGTTTCTCAGTAACCAGTTTTGTCAAATGGATTTTTGTCCTTCACTCCATATTTTCATTTCAGTACACTCTCAAACCCAAAATGTCATTAAAAATATCTTTAAAATTAGATTAAGATGCAATAGAGCTTAGATGAATATCTGAATTAGGTTGACTTAGCTTGCTCTGTCTATTTAGTATAAAAGTCTCAAGAGTAATTTAAGGATATGTGTGTTCTGGTTATTCAAGGTAATTTGAAGTTTTCAAAATCCAGCAAGAGAATCCAGTTTAAACTATCATTCCCTACAGCTATGGATTTCATTGTGAGATGGTATCTCAGAATCACTTTTTGTAGTAACCTAGTGCTCTACTAAACATTGGTAACACAAATCAATCTGGCATTCTCAGAAGCCCAGGGAGAATTCTCACACAGCTTTCAGTGTAAGAGCATTCAACCTGCAATGCTTGATCTAGAATTGGGATATTTCATAAGAGCATACTGAAAAAAATAATCTCATAACACAAGTAAGGGATTCAGCTACAAAACTATGCTGTCCGGGAATGCAAATACCTATCAAAGGATTTTAGACAGGAGATCAATGAGCTCCAACAATATTATGGAATTTGAGAACAACCTAAAAGCAATATTAGTTTTATTATTAATGCAGAAACTAGCGCCATGTGCAAAGTTTTGTTCAAAAGTGAAACTGGCCATTTTTTAAAGACTAGCAAATTTTGTTCCATTTGTTAACTTTGTAAAAGCTACAAACATCTATGTTTTTCCTTTCAATTTCACAATTTTTTTTCAATAAGTGAAAATAGTTTTTTTGCTAGTGGTGTTGTTTACAGTTAGTGAAAGTGTAATATCTATCATTGTGATGGGGTGGAGGTGCCCTGAAATCCGGTCCCACCGGCGGCCACTTGTCTGGTGGCTCTTGGGGTGGGGGATGGAGTAGCAACGCTGGGCGTGCTGCCAGCTGCGGGCAGAGTGGTGCCAGCGCCCACCTACCAGCGGTGCAGCAGCTGTTCCCAGGTGGCCCTGGCCAGGAGCCCAGGAATGGCCAAGAGTCCAGGCACTGGCACGGGTGGAGTGACGTCGATGCTCAGCCCCGTGACGAACCGGAAGCGTGGACACACTGGAAGGTGCGGGACCCTGCGGACCAGGAGCTGGCACAGGGATTTAAACGCCAGGAGATGCCGGGGAAGGGAGGAGTGCGGAGAGAGCTGCCCCGCATTGAGGACCCATGACGGATGGGACCCAAGGCGAGGCGTGAGCCCGACGACAAGGGCATGTTTGACCGTGGAGAGAGGAAGTAGCCCAGGGTGGGCAAAAGGAGCCCATGGGCTGGCGAGTTACGGTGGACACCCCGCCAGCTGGACCAGACAGTAGAGTCGTTCGTGTCCTTAGGGCCCTGGGCTGGGGTCTGTGAGAGGGGGCGGGCCCGGACCCCCCTCTTCCTATGGTAAGGATGAAGCCGGCTGCAGCTTGGAGGCCAGCAAAGCCTCAAACAAGGGACGGCCCTGCGAGCCTTGGGCAAGACAGACTAGGATGCTGGAGGGCGCTTGAAATGGTAATGGAAACACGGGGACGGGGAGGTCATTAGGTGCTAATGGGGTGCACTGAAGGACCCGTTTACAATCATAAACTGGTTAATTATTTTTTTCTATACATGCACTACATGCACGAGGAAACTGAAGGTCAAAGGATACAGTCATATTTCTGTGGTATATTTTACAAGCTGATTCTTGGGATTGGGTTAATCGGTTCAAATTAAATAAGATCTGACAACAATGTTAGGTCACCTCTGAAGATGTAGGTGGTGTCATATGTCAGGTACATCACCATTTGAAAATGAGTCCTGAACTCTTAAAACACTATTTAAAAATATTGAAGTATCCTTAATAGAGTTCAGATTTTGCAATTTCCAGGCCACTCCTCACATCCTAGTGATTTGGAGCAGTTTTCAGGAGGCAGAAAATCTAAGAAGCACCTTATCCAATATCCATTGAAATCAATGGAAAGCCCAACGTTAACTAACTGCGATGATCTTTGGATCAGACTCTCAGAGATCAATCAGGTACTGTGTGTGAAAAAGGACATTTCTTTCTTCTTCTCCCTATAATTCTTGTATGGGAGGCAAAGGAGAGTACAGAGTTTTGTTTGGGACTTAAAATACATAAAGGCTACGTCTACACTGGCCCCAAATTCCGGAAAAGTCATGCAAAGCAGGTAAGTCAGAATAGGGAAATCCGCAGGGGATTTAAATATCCCCAGCGGATTTAAATAAACATGTCTGCCGCTTTTTTTCTGGCTTGGGGAAAAGCCGGAAAAAAGCGTCTAGACTGGCGCGATCCTCCGGAATAAAGCTCTTTTCCAGAGGATCTCTTATTCCTACTTGGAAGGGCTTTATTCCGGAAGATCGCGCCAGTCTAGATGCTTTTTTCCGGCTTTTCCCCAAGCCGGAAAAAAAGCGGCGGACATGTTTATTTAAATCCGCGGGGGATATTTAAATCCCCCGTGGATTTCCCTATTCTGACTTACCTGCTTTGCATGACTTTTCCGGAATTTGGGGCCAGTGTAGACGTAGCCAAAGGGTATACCATCTTCAGCTACAAACAAGAAAGTGGAAGGCAGTTGCTGAAACACGTTTCCTGCCTAAGTCTATGAAACTGGGAAGCAGTATTCATAGCATGCAACAAAGAAGTTTGATAAAAAACACAAAATACTCTTGCTGAAAGGTTACAAAGGAACTTAACTTTATTCTGGCTGAGACAATGCAGGCAGCACCCCAAAAAGGCCAACTCACCTTATTCTAAGCTGACTCACTGCTGCCTGATGGAAGACCCAAATCACATCTTTCCCTGCACATAGGACTAGGAAAATCCTTGTATATAAGAGTGATGACTTCTTATTTTAACACAAATTTCAATACATCACAGAGCAGAGGGTTTTTTTGCTTCTCTGGGGCCTTGGATCTTTCCCTTGGCTATAACTGCTGTTGTTTCTTTGCCCACTTTGTTCCCCATGGATGTTTTCATGACAGAGGATGAGACGGATGTCCTAAACATGTGGGAGAGTTTGGGTAGTATTATATTTACTTAGAATATTTTGTTGTTGGTAATGGGAAGTTAAGTCAGTGGCTTCAAAGAGTGCCAGAGGTAATAATAAATACATATCATTATGTTTACTCTGCACTAATAAGTTAAAAATTCCTTGTAAAATACTGGGCATCTGCCGCGGATAATAATTTGAGTGCTAGAACACTTCAGGGCTTTGTGAGAGGCATATGTTTGGTCAAGCTTTTGAAATACCTTTGTTTAAATTTAATCAAGGGGATTGGGGAATATTGTTATTGCCAGAGAGAGGGAGAATGTTCCATCGTCGGGCCTTTTAGCAACTTGAAGGATTTGCTTTTTGCTATTTTACAATTGATTGTTTTTATTGATGTAAGGCATTGTACTGCTTGCCACTCACTACCAGTCTAAGGGCCTCCTTCACACCAGCTCTACACCACTGTAATTTCAGAGACTAAAAGAGCAGAGAATCTATTTCTAGATATTTTTAAATGCCAGCAGCAAACCTGTTAGTTTGTTCAATGGTATTAACTAAATATGCATAGATGGGTGAAAAAGGCCTTTGTACCTTTATTTTGAAATTTTATTTTTAGGCAATTTAAAAAGTAGTATCACTTTGGAGGCGAATGCAATTAGTTAGCTTCCTTCTCACAGGAAAGCCCATTTCTTCCTCTGTCCTAGGTTTTTCTATGGTTGACCTCTCTCTCCTCTATTTAATGTGTCTGTTTAGAGAGGAAGGGTTAAAGAAAGAAGCAGGAGTTTAGAGAGATTTGGATTCTGCCACAGATTTCCTTTCGAGTTTTTTATACCAAAAATCTCAAAAGTGTCCACAAGATTAGGTGTTTCAATTTCTGGGTATCCAGTTGGGTATCTAACACAGAAATATTCAAAATTAGTAGACACCCTCAGAAATGTTTATCTCAATTACTCTTTGGTTCAGTTTTCTCATCCATAAAATGGAGATAATAATACCAACCTCCAAGGGCCTAAACCACTAAAGTTGTAAAGTGCTTTTATAACTGTGGATGGAAGGGGCAATAGATATTCAGGGTATTATTAACAGAGCAGCTAATACTTTTTTTTTTTAAAGAAACCGTGCTTAAGTCTTCTAAAAAATCTTATTTGAAAAATTCAGCGAGGCTCAAAGACTTTTGCTGCCATAGCATTTAATCAGAAAAGGATACAATCTCAATTCAATTCAGGTTTTCCAGAGAAACTGCATAAGCTACTTATACATTGTAAATAACACAGTACAAATACACAAACATTCAACTCCATTCAGTAATTCTGAAATAAAAATACATTTGTAATAAGTGAAACTATAAAAAGAAAAATTATAAGCAAGAAGTTATAATTCCTGTGAAAATCCAGAGGACCAATATGACTGCTTCAGTTGTAAAAATAATCGATGTACATTTGCCTCTGTTCACTTTACATATAATCAAAACTCTTCCCCCCTACTTGCCTCCCACCCCAAATCCCCTTTTCCCCATACCACTATACTAGCCTATGGGAACTAGTATCCAAGTCAGTGCATGGTGTGTATTTAGCACATACACATTATAGGGTTGTTGTTTTTTAACTTATTGCCCCTTGGCAGTTGTTTGGTTTAAACTTCTGGTTAAATATATGGTTTAAACAATTTTTAGAGGGAGGATGTGTCAATCCTCTTTTTTCCTGGCAAATAAGCTAATATTTCTGTCAAGCGTTCCACAAGTCTCAGAAGATAACATCCACTCTCTTCCAAGGTATTTCTAAACATAATCAGAACACATACTGTTTCCACTGACATGGACAAAGAACCCATAAAGATATTTATACTTCCCAGATAGCTAACAGAAACATCACGAGAAACATGAAAAAGGGGTGAATGGAACTGCTGGTCAGCAGGTGAAGAAAAAAATAATGATGTTATATTACAAATATAAAAGAAAAAAATGACAAATTCCCATGTTAGCCAATGTAGCAACCCCAGGTAAAGATGAAAGGATGAGAAAAGAAGAAAAGGAAAACGCAGTTTATGTCTCCCACTTAAAAAATGTTCTTTCTCCCCTCATAAGAACATAAGAATGGCCGTACTGGGTCAGACCAAAGGTCCATCTAGCCCAGGAGCCTGTCTGCCGACAGTGGCCAGCACCAGGTGCCCCAGAGAGGGTGGACCGAAGACAATGATCAAGCGATTTGTCTCCTGCCATCCTTCTCCAGCCTCTGACAAACAGAGGCCAGGGACACCACATTTATCCCCTGGCTAACAGCCTTTTATGGACCTAATCTCCATGAAATTTTCTAGCTTCTCTTTAAGAAACCCATTTCTACATTTTAAACAAAGAAACTAAACAAAATCCAGAAGGGAGATCTAGGCCTTTAATTGGCCTTAGTAAGGCTCTGGAAAGGCGTAGAGCTCTCTCTCTGGGAATGTCTACACTACAAAGTTAATTCAAACTAACAGACGTTAGTTCGAATTAACTTTGATAGGCGCTACACATGCAAACCACTAGTTCGAACTTAATTCGAACTAGCGGTGCGCTTAATTCGAACTATGTGGGAGGCTAGGTGTAGCCACTTAATTCGAACTAGTGGGAGGCTAGCCCTCCCCAGCTTTCCCTGGTGGCCACTCTGGGCACCACCAGGGAAACTTGTCTGCCCCCTTCCCGGCCCCGGAGCCCTTAAAGGGGCACGGGCTGGCTACGGTGCCCGTGCCAGGTGCAAGCCTGCCAGCACCCAGCCAGCAGACCCTGCACCTGGCACGGCTCGAGCCGGCCACCCGCTGCCACCTGCTGCCACCCAGCCCTCCGCCTCTTCCCGGGACCAGGCTGGCGGCTCCCGGGAGCCTGCCCAGGTCTGCAAGAGGTGGGTGGCCACCTGGTCTAGTGCTGACATCGTGGACCTCATCCACGACCTCTGCACTAGGCACAGGAAAGTGGCTGTCTAGGGCAGGATAGCTGCCAGCCTGGCCACCCAGGAGCAGGTTTGCATGAAAATCAAGGTGGTCCACTGAGACCCCCGACCCTGAGCCCTGAGCTTAGAATGGCCGTACTGGGTCAGACCAAAGGTCCATCTAGCCCAGTAGCCTGTCTGCCAATAGCGGCCAACACTAGGTACCCTGGAGGGGATGGACCGAAGACAATGACCAAGCCATTTGTCTCATGCCATCCATCTCCAGCCTTCCACGAACAGAGGCCAGGGACACCATTTCTACCCTCTGGCTAATACCACTCCATGGACCCAACCTCCATGAATTTATCTCACTTCTCTTTAAACTCTGTTCTAGTTCTAGCCTTCACAGCCTCCTGCAGCAAGGAGTTCCACAGGTTGACTATTTGCTTTGTGAAGAAGAACTTTCTGTTATTAGTTTGAAGCCTGCTACCCATTTGTTTCATTTGGTGTCCTCTAGTCCTTCTATTATGGGAACTAATGAAGAACTTTTCTGTATGCACCCTTTCCAAACCACTCATGCTTTTATAGACCTCTATCATATCCCCCCTCCGTCTCCTCTTTTCTAAGCTGAAAAGTCCCAGTCTCTTTAGCCTCTCTTCATATGGGACCTGTTCCAAACCCCTGATCATTTTAGTTGCCCTCCCCTCTCCCTCCCTCCCTCTTCCCCTCTCCCACCTCCTTTTCCCAGTCTCCCCCAGTTTTGTTCAATAAAGAGAGTTTCTATTTTTGAACACGTGTCCTTTATTTTGTACATCAGGAAGGGGGGCTAGGGAGCGGTAAGTGGAAGGAGGTGAGGGAGGAATGGGGTACGAGCCCCCAATGGGGAGGACTGGGCTGGCTCTGCGGGCTCCTTGGGGTAGAAGCTCTCCTGAAGCCCCTTGATTGACCCCACCCTCCGGATGGCAGCCTGCGGCAAGTGCAGCCGGGCTGATGGCCAAGTGCTGTGATGTGCGAGTGTGGGCACTCAGGGCACTCCAAGCAGGACTGCTTTGCAAGCGGGGAACCCCTGAGAACTGTCTGTCCGGGGTGGGGGGTCGGGTCCCTTTAAGCACAGCCCTCGGCTAGCCTGAGACAGCAGCTCCACACTCTGAGTTCTAATCTGATGCCCTGCCTGCACTGCTTCCGGCCATCCTTAACCTCAGTTCAGGGTCCACTCAGTGTGGACATGCTAGTTCGAATTAGAAAAACGCTAATTCGAACTAGTTTTTAAGTCTAGATGCGCTACTTCAAATTAGCTTAGTTCAAATTAACTAATTTGAACTAAGTTAGTTCGAATTAGTGCTGTAGTGTAGACATACCCTCACTGAGAATATATACCTTACTTGATCAACAGGATAATAGGGCTAGTTATCAGATTCTGTGAATATGCTCATTTTTTCTAGCTTTTCCAGACTGGAGGCTTAGAGAAATAAAGTTTTCACTCCAGATCCCTTTTTCAGCACTATCAGTTAGGCTATGTCTACATTTGTGGCTTCTTACGCGAGAAATATGCAAATGAAGCTAAGCGTGGAATATTGTGGAGCCTCATTTGCATACCTAATGAGCCACCATTTTTGAAGAAGAGGCTCTTGCGCCAGAAGGAGCTGTCTACACTGCCCCTTCTTGCACAAGAAAAACCCTCTTGCGCAATGCCATTATTCCTGGAAATAATCAGTGTAGCGGCATTGCACAAGAGGGTTTTTCTTGCGCAAAAAGGGGTAGTGTAGACAACTCCTTCTGGCATAAGAGCCTCTTTTACAAAAATGGCTGCTCATTTGGTATGCAAATGAGTCTTAGCGATATTCCACGCTTAGCCTCATTTGCATATTTCTCGCACAAGAAGCCGTGAGTGTAGACATAGCCTTACAGTTACAGAGGTAAGTAAAAAGTCCTCTGCTTCCTGAGAGAACTTAAATACAGAACTCAGGAGGACCAACTGAGAATATATGTACAATATGTACATATCAAAGAATGTTGAGGAAATGAATCTTTGCAAGAATAAAATGATAGTAAATTTAATGAAGGAGGACTAACACAGTAAACATTTTAATTGGTCACGTGTCATTTTTTTTAAAAAAAGCAATTAAAAACAATTCTGTCCCAAATGCTGATACAAAATTATGTACATTTAATTCCAGATTTAGAAGAAATTTCAGCAGCAGCAGCTATTATCCATACCCCTTATAGACACAGGAAATCTTGTTGCTTGATGAAAACCTGTCATTAAAAGACAAAAATTAAATGTTATCGCTAATGCTTTTTTGGTCTATCACTAGTCACTAACCATAAGACTTTGTTGACCTTCCTGAAGACCCTATCAAGGATGACTGAGTGGCAAAGGAATGACTCTGTTCTTAGCAGATGAATGCTGTTGTGCCCCAAAGGAAATCTCATACAAGGCATTGCAAGATTCTTTTTATTATTTCACTTGTTAAATGTGTATGTTCATATCCAAGAGAGATATACGATTATGTCTGTGACCCACATCTCCTTTGCATCAGATTTATATAGTACAATCTCAAATTTCTGATGTTTAATTGAGATTGGTGCTTGGATACAGGCTTCTTGGGTGTAGCTTAGTCCAGGTAAACCAGAGATAATACTGTCCAGTCGAGAGAAGCAGTTGGGAGATATATGAGCTGATATTTCCTTCTTGATATAGAGGTTTTACCCTACTTTTGTAATAGGGTGTACATATTAGGTCTTTTTAGATCCCCAGCTGTCACTTAGCAGCAGCAGCTACTCTTTCTAAATATAGCAAGGAGAATATGACCTTTCTGCGGGATGTAGATATTGCCACAAATATCCTTGTCTTTGTTACTTCATGGTGGATTACCACTATACTCTTTAATTAAAGTTATACTTTAAGGTATGTCTACAGTTTGAGCTAGAATTGCAATTTCCAGCTGAAAGAGAATACTTGCACTAGCACTGATTAAGCAAGTGTGCTAAAAATAGAGTGTACACTAGTAGTATGAGTGATGGGAGGAGCCAGATGCCCTAAATATGTATCTACCATCTAGGTGCTGAGTCAGAGCTAGTGCAGGTATCAAGGGGGAATTTACACTTCCATCTATAACTAAAACATATTCTGGAGGTGAAATCCTGTCCCCATTGAAATAAATGGGAGTATTCTCATTGACTTTAAAAGGGCAAGATTTTCACCCTTAAAGTGCAACTGGTGCTAAATGTGAACACTCACTTATTTAAAGGTCAGGGAGTTTAGCATACCTGTGCTTTGTAATCTATATTAGTTCACAAATAATTTGTAGGTGCAATTCAATGTGTTGGTTTTGACATATCAAATCCTTTATGACTTGTGTCCTGGCAACTTTAGAAATTGTGTCTTTCCTCATGATGTGCCTCAACAACTGAAAATTAGTTGAGGAACTGAAATTTAGAGCCTTCAGATATAAGCAATTGGAGGCTGAGGACAGGACATTGTGAGTGAAAGGCAGCTGTTCTTATGGGGCTGGAGTTTGCTGACCTTCAGGAGATACTGAAAAGTCTCTCTGTTTACACTGGCTTTTGCCTGATGAATCATAAGGAAGTAGTTAGTTTTTTTTGTAGCAGTAGTTTTTACTTCTTTAGTTGATATTGGCTCCTTTCGTTAATTGTTAACTTTATTCTTTAATTAATGTGTTGTGTATTTTGTACATAGACTTAGAAAGCCTAATTTAGTGTTTTTTAAAATCTCTTAAATAAGATGCTCTGGAGAGTTTAAATTGCCCAGCAGTTTTTGGAAACATTCTTGGTTCCTATTTACAAGAGTGCCCAAGTCCCATTGTTATTTATTTGTTTATTCATTCATTCATTCATTCATTCATTCATTCACTCATTCATTTATTTTTAATTTAAGAAAATCAGTAGGGACCCCTCTTTCTGTGATGAAATGGGTTAATTTCATAGCTGACTTGAAATGTTGTGACAGGCTATGGTATTCTCTTATGCCATTATTACAGTACTAGTAGAAATAATCCCTTGCAGCTGTGGTAACTCATGATAACACAAAATAAATACCCATCAAGATATCTCTTGACAGCAATGAAATTAACTCATGTCACCCCTCTGTCTAACAGAATGTGGTTCCAGTTTCTTCTTCGTATACCATTTCAGATACAAATAGGTTGATATATGCATCAATTAGAAACTACAGCATATACTGGTTAAAGACTGAATTTTCGCTGTCCGCATTATAAATTTGGTAACAGATGTTCCAATGACTTTATAGGTGAGCAATCAAAAAAAGAAAGAAATCATACTTAATACCTCTTTCTCAATCCCTTCTACTTTCTTTGAACTTCAGCAGGGTCTGTACAACTTCCCTGCATACTACTCATCATTACTCATAATAGATTGCTGTTGAGGTTGCAATCAACACCAAAATCCCCAGGCTCAGAATCATTTCTTGACTCAGAGCCCAAAGTCATTGCAAACTCTGCTGCTGCAGAGAGCTGTTTTGAAATTACATGATGATGAAGAAACTACCTGTTACTTACACCTACATCGTATCTCCTACCCTAATACTTAGGTAAAAGCATTTGCAGTTATAAAGCCTTGAGAACATGTTGTTGTTCTTGTGATTAGTTGGGAAAAAAGGGCAATCTTTGGGATGACAAATATGGTTTTAAAAACAGAAAATGTCCATGAAGAGCTAAAAGGAAAATCAATCCAGAAGAAATAAATGCCGAGCCATATTTTAAATTGTCTTGTTTTAGATTTTTTTAAATGATAGTTTCAAAAAATCAATCAAGTGAGATCAGAGATAAAATCCATTGTTCATCCACATGCATAGTCTCACTTTCTAGTTTGGAAAATCAAATGTTTGAATATGTTCTTCTAATCATAGAAGAACATAGCATGTCCCATCTCACCAACATGTTATCCAAAGACTTTGTAGTCCCAGCGCAGTATGTGTTAGCCCCACTGCTGTTTTCAGTATTGCTTCCCTTGTGACTACACCACTTAAGACTTTCATTTTTTATTTTTAAAAAAAGCTCAATTGGAGTCATGGAATACCCTCAATTTACTTCTTTTAATAAAATGGAAAAGTTAAAAGCAGCCCAGTCACAAGGGGAAGTGTTACTGAAAGCTTCAGTTTGGCCATCAGCATAACAGAAAAAAAGGCAGCTTTAAAAATAGAGGCTACTAGCTTTGCTGCTGCTCTTAGTGTTGCTTCCCCTGTGGTTGGGCTGCTTTTAGCTTTAATTTTTTATTAAAAAGTCAAATAGGATGCCTGAAACACCTCTGATCTAGCTAGTCTATTCCAGGAAACAAAAGCCAATATCCATATAAAGATAAACAAAGTATTTAATGGGCGGAATGTATCCCCCCAACTTCTGTAGTCCAGAAAAATATTAATTCACCCTGCAAATAAAGCATATATTCATTATAAGGCCAATGGATAGGCCATAGAGTGGGTATGCACCTGACAGGCTTGGATAGCCTTGTGTTTCATACAGTGCGACATTATAATTTGCGGCCATACGGACTATTGGATTAATTATTCAGTATTACTTATTGAAGATGTCTGAAAAGCTGGGGCTCTGTCACAAACTATCATGAAATGACAGCTTGCTAACCATGGGTTATCAATGTTAGGATTCTAACATCTACCTTTTCAAAGTGGCAAGCAGGGTTTTAATGGTGTGTCTACTGAGAAGCTAATATCTTGTGTGACACTTTGAAAGCATGAGGATAAAAGTTTAAAAGCTTGAGGTCATTAAGGTAAAGGTGTGTCAGCTTAAGTGTATGGTGCTGTAAGCGTTTTGACTGCATGGCCTTGAGATTGCTTTCTGGATCTTGGCTTCAGAACCTTCAGGCACCTCTGTCCTCCTAGACAATGAACCTCTTAACAGATACATTGATTTACAGTTGTTTTAGAGACCCCCAGCTGGGAGCCAGCTGAAAGGGGTTAGATGCATAAGACCCATAAAAGCAAACAGGAGAAAGTATTCTTACTGCACTTGAAGTGGCTCCCTCCCACTGCTAGTATCTGGCCTAGCTCAGTCTGTGTGAAAGTCTCCATGTTTGACCCCCTTCCATAAATCACCTACTACAATTTCCTACAGCTGTTTTGTTCTTTCTGTGGAGAAAGACTGGTGTATGGTAGGAGAGGAGAAGATCTGGGGTGTACACGCACAGCCTGTATGTATTTTAAACTCATCATGCTTGGTCTCCCAATCAGATAACACCATCATTTACCCTGTGGATTGCATCCCCTTGATCCCTCCTATCCCAACATGTGCCATGTGGACTAGTATTTGTTTCCTTCCCCCACCTTCTTAAGAATGTTGCCTTGATTGTAAGCTCATTTATGGAACAGGAACCAAATTTATTCTATGTCTCAAAAAGCCCTGCCCTATTTGGGGGCTTATGTAAATAATTTAAAACAATTTTAAAATACTCAATAAATATACCCACAAAAGGACCGTTTGTATCTTGAGGAGCATAATGTCTGTAATGCATGAAATTGGACTGGACAAGAGAGATGGGTGCAGAAGAGATCAGTTGTCAATGGTTGAGGTAGCTAAATACAGCCATAGTTTCTAGACAGAAAATGGAAGCGTGGTCCTTTTTTTAGAAGCAGACTTTATTTTTTCTTAGATTTTAGTAGACCTAGGAAAGATAGAGATGTACAGCCCCCTGAGGGAGGATGCCTAGCAATAAAACAGCCACTGGGCCTTGCAATGTAAGGACTGAGCAATGAGAACTCTTTTTACTGGATCAACTTTACTGCAGGTATCTTTTTACTGAACCAACTTCTGTTGGTGGAAGAGACTAGATTTTGAGCTTCACATCCTCTTCTTCAGATCTGGGAAAAGTAACCAGAGTCACAGCTAAATACACTGTAGAACAGATTGTTAATCATAAAGGTTTAGCACATATTGCAGGAAATTACTAAAATGAAGTGGGTAATTATATCCTTTGTAATTATTGGACAAAAGCAGGTTAGTAGGTTACAAATTGTCCCAGTGAGCCATAAACGCAGTATCTCTGAGACCATGACTTTTACTATCTAGCAGAGTTATGAATTTAAGTTATCGTGCTTGTCTTTTGAAGGTGCTATGCAGACTTCATCTGAGGACATGAGACATGAAGTGATCACTTTGGGATTTTTTCACCCATAGATGATAAGATGTTTTTAATTGTTATCTTTAATCTGTGTGAGTTCATTCAAGAGCTTAGTGTCTGTTTGGTTTCATACACATAGTTCTTGGTGGGCCATGTAGTGCACCATAGGAGGTACCTAGCATTTTGTTATAGGCATATGAAAGACTCATTGATCTTAAAAGATGTGGTTTGAGGGGTATTCACAGCAGTGGAGAGAAGTCTGCAGGTTTTGCATCTGTTCTGGAACAGGGTATGGTGCAGCTTTGAGTTGGTGTGTCCTTGCCTGTGGAGAGTTTACTTCTGATGATGAGCATAGTGAGATTGGGGTATTGTTTGAAGACCAAAAGAGGAGATTCAGGAACATTTTTGTTTAGGATTTAGTCCCCATTGAGTATGAACTGTAAATATTTGAAGATACCCATATGGTTTCCAGTCGTTGGAGACAACTAGTAGTGTGTGATTTGTAGATTTTTTTCTTGAAGCAGGTTCTTTTCTTGTATTTGGGTGGCCCATTCAATGAGGGCCCATTCAATGTATTTGTCTGGTAGAGTGTCCTTGTTTGGTGAAGGCAGTTTTAAGTGTGTTAAGGTATGTATCCTGGACTTCCACCTTGGAGTATATTATGTGATATCTGAATGCCTGAATTGTAGATAACAGATTACTTGGTGCACTTGGGATGATTACTGGATTGATGGAGGTTAGGGTGATAACTTTGTGGTTTCTTGTATACAGTTATCTCCAGGCTCCCATTGCTGATGCTGATTGTAGTGTCCAGGAGGTTGATACTGGTACATGATTGTTCCAGAGAATTTGAGGAATGGATGGTGGTTGTTGAAATTCTGATGGAAATCTATGAGGAAGTTTACATCATCTCTTTAGAGATTGATCATATCTGTTCATCTCAGGTAAATCATTGATTTCATGGTAAATTTTTCTAGAAATTCTTCTTAAGGTGAATCATTAATTGATTAGCATGCTGGAGAGCCATCTTGTATCTGTCACTGTTCCCATGGTTTGGAGAAAGTGGGCAAACATTTGTCACCCACTGGTGAACACTTTTCACAGAGTAGTCATGCCAAATCTGAGCTATCAGTCATCATCCTCAAATACTTACACAATACATTCAAAAGATGAGAATGGAAATTTAAATTCACAATTATGCTAGACACTAAAAATCTTAGTCTCAACAGATACATTGAATTTGTGACTCATTACAGAATAAATAATGGTAAGGCCCCACTGAGTCATTGGGCTCATATAATGAGTTACCTGAAACCCATACGGAATACATAGAAAGCAATCGCTTTTACTTTATGGCCAAGGCAGAAAAGATGGAAGGAAGATCTAATTTCTAAGCTTATTGAAAAATAGACTTTATTTTTAAACTATAGCTTATAATTGTATTATTTTTCAGTGCCCAGTTACTGGTGAAATAAGGTTTTTCAATGATGTTAAAATCTAAATAGCATTGTAAGTAGTTTTTTAATGGCGGTAACGGGTCTGACCCAAACTGTAGTCTTTGGCAAATAACTATGCCTATTGAAAGGTTCCCTCACGCACATTCCTAAATTTTCTTTGGCTTGTGCTCTGCATAGAGACCAAATGATAATTTGAAGACATTGCATTATACTCCTTTTAAAATATTCAAAGAAAAGTTTCATTCTAAAAGTGCAATCAAGTTTTCCTTTGGACATGTAAGGGAGACAGTAAATATTCTTCATGGAAGCGCCAATCTAGTATAGTTTAATTTGATACAAAATTTCAAAAATATGGTACAAAACTATGATGTGAGGCTTTAAAGACACTTTCTACTAAATTATGATGGTTTTTCATTCGTTTTCAGGACTTGTTCAAATGAAATTTCCATTTATAGAATTTAAAATTACAAGCTATGACGTTTTAAAGTTTAACTTGTCATAACATGCATGAGATATTAGGCTTCTGTACTTGTCTTTTCTTTCCCTACTTTCTTAAAATGTAGGGCTATCCTTGGAGTAAAATGTTTCTTACAGTATGTCAACCTAAAAACATTCTCTGTCAGATACTCAATCCAGTCTTTTAATCTGTATTGTTAAGGTAAATATGTGCATAATTTGAAAATATATTTCTTCACAAGACTGAGAGCTGACTGAACTAATTGTGGGTTGATGATGCAGAATGAGGGTAGGTTTTTCTCTGATTACTAAATATGCTTGATGAAAATCAAAGTAATTAGTAAAGAATAAACACACGTGCTGTAATTAAGCTGTATTTACCTTTGACATATGTCCATGTTAGCTGTAAACATCCACAACTGGTGGTTATAAACTTTCTGATGAAAGCATCTCCTGCCAAAACATTGGTGTTCCATTGTAGATTACAGCAAATGAGTTGCGGTTTGTTATAGCTGGCACATGCATATATAAACTGACAGAAAATTTCCATTGAATAGATGATGTTTCAGGATACTGCTAGAAACACATAAGCACGTTTAGCAAACTGGACTAGAATTTCAGTTTTAATAGAGGCTCATAGAATGTGATTTGTTAAGGTGTATAAGAAAGGAATACTGACTTTTTCCAGAATGCATAGAAAGGTGAGACTGGAATGAGGAGATTAACAAAAAAAATCTGCTTCACACCTTATGCAATAGATTGAGCTGTTGTCTAGCAAATTATAGTATTTCTTTCCTTTTTCATTTCTCTTTTTTTAAAGATAGAAAATATCAGTTAAAATCCTACTTCAGAAAAATATTAAGGATTCTAATGGTAATGTTAAAAGTTGCCCAGGCAATCTTACATTGTCATTTTGTATATTCATTCTAATACAAGTGGGGTTTTTTACAAGTTCTTTTTGGGGGCAATTTGGAGGGAGGATCCCTGCCTCATTCAGTGCACACATTTAGCAATGACTGTGGCAGGGATATCTAGTGAATTGGTATGATATCCAGAGCATCTGCCCTATTCACTACACTGGTTGCATGATATGTTATGACTCAGACTCATGTCCATTGCTTCATTTACTGCATAAGATGTATGATGTTAAGTGAATGAAGTGGGGCTTTGAGGGAAATTGAAGAATAATTTTGTTTTCAAGGCACTGGACTGGTACCCTGGATATTGGGAGCCTTTTCAAATTTTGCTACAAATTTTGATACCCTGCATCACTTTAGAAAAGTGCACTATTCATTCTATGCCTCAATTCTGCATCTGTAAAATGGGGATCACAATACTTCGTGGCTAAACAGGGATAGTGTGATAATATTTTATAAAAGTTTATGAGGGAATCAAATGTTATAGTGATAGCAAAAGAAAGCCTAAGAGAGAATGAAAAATATGTATTTAGTGCAGGGTCTGGATGATGTAAAGGAAATAAAACATGAAGCAACATTCATGAGCAAGAAGGATGAAAAGATATCTTGAATATCTGCCACATTCCCAGAGTATTTTCAGCCTAATTCACTCAATGGGCATAAAAATAGTAAGTACTCATGTAATTAAAGAATATAGTGTAATGCAAATTACCTAAACTTTATCTTTTCCTGAATTCTGAATGCTTTACTTGCAACCTTAAAGATCTTTTAATATAATTGTTTGGATAGAAGTCTATCTAAATTCTCTCTTTTATAAATTTTGTTTATTACCTGCTTGGTGTTTTGAAGGCAGTATAGTTTAATAGGAAAAGCATTGGATTGGGACTCAGGAGACCTGGGGTCTATTTACTGTCATTGACCTGCTATGTGTGACCTAAGGGAAGTCACTTCTCCTCTCTGTGCAGTATATCTAACACAATGGAGCCCCAGTCTTGGGTGGAGGATTGAGGTGCTACCACAATTCAAACAGTAATAATAACATTTGAATTGACAAATAGTGTCTAAATAGGGCTGTTAATCTGACCTAAGCAACATTTAAGAATATGTATGCACTCATCCAACTCTCAACCTTTGTTGCAAATATGGAACTTGAGCATTACGGCAGCCATCACATAGTGAAGAATCATTGCCATTTCATCCCAAAAGCGCCTAGATTGCAGGAACCCATTGCTAGTGTAGAAGGCAAAAGTCATCCTGGCCTTCTATCCATGCTTTGGAAATTGACTTAGAGCACACAGGTCTTTTTTTTAAGCTAGCTGCCTCCCTTGTCACTCTGTTTCTCAATTATTCCCTGGGCACACTCGAGGGATACCTTTTAGATATGTCTCAAGTTGGGAACCCTAAAACTGAGGCTCCAGAATTAGAGGTCACTTTTGAAAATGCAATCCTTAACCTCACTGTGACTTAAAATTTCCAGATTTAAAATAGGCATAGGAATACTTTCCTACCTTAAAGAACTGTTATCAGGCTTATTTCCAGAGTAGACAGTGTTCTGGCATTTTTGGATAGATGGCACTACAGACACCCAAGTGTGTATTTATTGATATATACACTGGCTCCTAGAATCTATTTCGGTCAGGTACCCAGGAATTTCTGAAGAGTTATAGTCAAACTTCTTTATTTGACTCTCTCTGTTGGACAAATATGCACTTATAACGACAGGTTTTTATTTTAAAATGATCATGTATTAAAATTCTAAATAGGACAATTTTATTTCCTTTATGCCTTTCTATCTGATAAGGTCAGAAGGTATAAAATTTGATTTTGAAGGTATGTAGGGAAAATAGATATAGATTTTATTTTGACTGATGGTTCCTAGTTTGTGGCATGGCTAGCTTGCTGTCATGAGAGGTATGCGCTGTGAGCTGGGCATGTGGTTCAGAAGCAGAGCTGGGAATGTGGGGTTTAAAGTGCAAGAGGGGGGCTCTGGACTGAGGCTGCATACCTCAGGTGGATCCCAGGAAGCGGCCTACATTTCCCTCCAACTTCTAGATGGAGGGATAGCCAGGGGGCTCTGAGAGCTGCCCATGCCTGTAGGCACCACCCCCACAACTCCAATTGCCCATGTTCCCAGCCAATGGAAGCTGAGAAGTTGGCACTTGGGGTGGAGGCAGAGCGCAAAGTCCCTGTGGCTGCACCCAAGCAGAAGGAAACTGCACAAAGTTGGGCAAAGAGCCTGCCAGCTCTGCTGCACTGCCAACTGGACTTTCAATGGCCTGGTCAGTGGGGCTCACCGGAGCTACAAGGGGCCCTTTTTGACTAGGCATTCCAGTCAAAAACCAACCACCTGGCAACCCTACCAATGTGGCCACTGGAGCTAGCTAACAATCTCTGGAAATGCAGCAGGAGCAGCTCCCCACGAAAGGGCAAATGCCAATAGCAGCTAGAAGAGTCTTTATGAGTTCGGTTCCAATGGATCCCTGCTGTCAAGGAAACAGAAAAAATTAAAAGGAACGTTTTACAAAAAATTGACAGGCAAGGAAACAATTTCTGTGCTTGTTTCATTAAATTAAGAATGTTAAAAGTAGCATTTTTCTTCTGCGTATTTAAGTTTCAAAACTGTGTTAAGTCAATGTCAGTTGTAAACTTTTGAAAGAACAACCATTGTGTTTTGTTCAGTTACGAATACTTCAGAGATACAAACAATCTCCTCTCTTGCGGTGTTTGTAATTTTGAGGTTGTACTGTATGCACCTCATTTCATCTATACATGACATTTATGGTAAACCCAATGAGCCACTAGATGTTAGAGCCATTACATGCAAAATCATCCAAAAATGTATGTTTGGTTGATGGGAATCATATTTCATCCAAACCATTTTGCCTATCCTAGTGTCTCATCACAATTTGTGTGCAATGTTATGCTGAGAACATCTGATCCAAAAGATAATATGGAAGTGCCATCTCTAGTCATCGTGAACATCTGACAAAATAACTGAGGAAATTTTGTTCATTAATATTATTATCTTAGTTATGTTATGAGATGCTCTCTGTCCCTAACCTGCCTCTATCCAAGAACTTTGCATAGATCCCAACAAACAGCAGCAACAATTCTTCACAAGACTCAAAATTTGCATGATAAGAAAAATAACTTGAAAGACTGTGTTGCAGTGATAATTGCCATAACTATAAGCATTATGGTCTCAATTCTGTCAGCTACCATGGTACCACAATGCCTATTGGAGGTTACCAGTTTAGATACTAATATAACCCAGTCATTGGAGTTTGTTTTTGCCTCATACATGTTAATGACTTTATCCTTACCACAGTCCATGTGATGAGGAAAGGAAGAAATATCCCATTTTACATATAGGAAATTGAACAATGTAAGTTAAGTTGCATATTCCAAGCTCACAAACAACAGTGAACATGTATGAAACACCTAAGTCAATGGGAGGTGAGGGGATTCTGCACCTATGACGGTCTCATCCTAATTGATTAATTATTTCCTCTGTAAGGTAGAATTAGTAATTAACGTTATCTTCATTTTGCAGCTAGAAAAACTGAGGTGCAGGGAGGTTTTGATGTGCCTAGACTCACACAGGGAATGAGCATCAATACTGTTAGAACCTAGGCTCCTTGCTCTAGCCTCTAAAGACCTGGGCTCTAGGTCACCACTGTGTTGGTATTAACATCAAGTCCTATGTTATTTTAATCAATCTTTTGGTTTTGCAAGACAGGAAGGAGTTATTTTGTTTCTGTTTTTCAGTATATTCTGAAACCTCAGAAATTCTGAGTAGGACTAGAACTGAGACTGCATTTCTGGTTTCTACAACTAGCTGTCACAGTGAAGTGACAGAGCTGAAGGTATATAAGTAGACTGTCAAGTATACTTTTTTTGTCTGGGTTGGGGGAGTAACCAAAAATGTCACCCATCTCATTCCCAGGGGTAAGAGAGAGGACAGTTGCAAGGAGTGCTGCACTGATGGGGAGGTGGGTAAGCAGGATGTCTCTGGAGTGGTGAAATGGATCTGGGCACATTTGTGGGATAGAGCAGGGAATGGGGTAGAGAGCCAGTCAAAGAGCTGCTGAAATTCCTCATTGTGGAAACAGGGGATTGTGCGGGGGAATTTGACTAGAGGAGAAAAGAGGGTGCGATGAAGAGTCATCATCATCACTCAAAAGTAAAAAGGAGCAGATCCTTCCAAGAGTGTGTTATTGTTTGGATTTTTCCACTGAGTTCCCTGAAGTGCATGTGCACAGACATGCACATCTACATACACAATATACACACTCTCACAGAGCATGGGGAAATTGCCCTTTAGAGTTCAAAAATTAGAAAACAGATATAAAAAGCTGCATGATTTTGGGTCTGTTTTATGAATTGGTTCTGTTTTATGAGTCTTACACTTGTGAGGTTGGCAAGTTTTCTGTACAAAATGAATGTCAAATTAAACAAATCAGCACTCCGGCATTTTGCTCTTACTTTTTTTGCTCAGGTGTAAATGACTAATACGGGGCAGTGAAGAATCAGGCCTCTGACCTTTCTCATTGGGTGAAGGGATACGTTGATTCCATCAGGTTTGGATATGTGGCTTTACTAAATTCTCCTGTGCTTCAATTACAAAAACTATTCAGCAGCAGTAGAGCAAGTCTTTTCATTTCCCTACTGCGCCGTGCTTAGGATTTTGCAATCAGCTCACAGTGTCTCCTCTCTCATGACTCCCCCATTCTATGAATTTACGCAGATTGCAGAATTTTCTGAGTAGTGACATACCTCCCTTCTCCCTCCCCCCCTTCTTTTCTGTGGTCACATTTCCAAGCCACAGCCTTGCAGTCCTCCTCCCCGCACCTCAAGTCTACCCCCACCATGAGGTTTTTATTCCTATGTTGACCTTTGCATGACCCCATGTGTTCACTCTGCTTGTGCTGTTCTGGTTAACACCAGACAATTAATTAAACTTAAGAATTTTGTTTTCAGAGATTCTATTATAAATGATTGTTTTGATTTTAAATTCTTTAACTATGTTTATCTGTACGTATGCAACGGGATGTCATAACTTGCATACCAATATTTATTAGTATTTCTTCAAGCACAAAACTGTCAGACTTTTTCCTTCTTTAGTTCCTGCTTCATTACTTGTGATTAATCTTTTCTAGTGTTTTGTTCTGATAAATCTTCTCCACATTTCATTTTTCTGCCATTGCATAGTGTCAGCTAGCTCACAAAACTGGAAGAACAGATATTAAAATGTTCACACTTCACAAATAATATTTTGACTAGTGGCTATATATGAAAGCCAGTGGGAAAATATTTTGGCATGATTTGCACCATAGTATCTTTCAAATGGCAAAAATATCAAAATATAATTGAAACACCCTAGTTGTAAAGTAATCCACTTCCTATTTCCAAAAGAATAAAGGGTGGATACAGTACGCCTATGAATTTTCAGGTCTCAGAGCTGCACCATGTACTTACAGAGACAGATGGTCAACCAGCTTTTTACAAAAGAAACTTGGACAAACCCAGTTAAAATTATGTATCCTGATTATAATTTAAAGCTCTAATTCTACAAGCACTTATGCACCTGTTTAATTTTAAGCATGTGCTTAAATCTGAGCTTGTCTATGGACGTTTCCAGGATCAGGATAATTATGTTTAATGGAATGAAGGGTGAAGTCTGAACTTGAGAAAACACAACACTCCTTGTCAAAATGAAACCATTAGCTTAAAACAGGATGTAGAAATTGGGCAGAAGAACTGGGGAATTCGCCTTGTTAAATGTTTATGATGTGAGCCTTGTTTGAAAAGCAGAATAGCTATACTTAACTATCCTTCCACTTCTTTAATGTATTGACCAGACTTCTCTTCATAAACTCCTTTGGGGAGGGAAGCTGCTTTATGCAAGAAAGACTAACAAAATATGCTCTGCATGGCAAACTGAAATTAATGAAAAAATATAGAGTATATACATATATTACATACGAAGAGTGAGACAAAATGGAGCTGTGTGTGCTTGTGTATATGTGAGTTAATAGAAATAAATGTGTGTTGTGCATGCTTGTTGTTGTTGTTGTTTGTCCCCTGTAAGGTTAAGCTGATTTATTAAACCTAACTCTTTTCTTTCCATTTCATCCACACCAACAGAAGCTAGCAGAAATAGTGCTCACCTTCAAGAATAATTTTTGTTTTCATGATGTGTGAAGCAGAAAGAAAGTAGATTTAATTTAATCTATTGGGTTGACTTTACAGAGATGAGAGTAACAGAATGGTATTTTCTATAAAGTAACCTGAACAAACATGATGCGTAAATCAAAAAGAAAATTTGTAAATAAAACACTTAAGCCTCACTTTTACCAGACCCCTTTATAGGAATACTTGAACAAGCCACCTCATATTACAGGCAAATTTGCCATCTGCGGGTTTTTTTCCTTTTATTTATCTTTTCCCCTGTTCTTTATTATCTTTATGTAGGCTCCTTTTGATGTAGATGCTCATATTATTTAGTGATCTCTTTCATTTGGTTTCAAGTAAAATAGGAGATGCTGAACAGCCCTGATGGGTTTTCATCTCCACTACTGTAAGGCAGCTATTAGTTTACATTTTATTTTTACTCTGGTTAGTATACTAGCTACAGTGTGGGTCAGGACTGTACCATGATCAGACTTTTGAAGCTTTTTAATTTTTTTAAATTCATAATTGTGATCTTTTTTCACGGCTTTTCCCTTTGGGTTTGTTTTTGACATTTTTGAGTATTTTAAAGCTAGACAACTTGAATGGTAAGTTAAAAAGAAACGCAAAATTCCATCCTTGTTCTCCTGATTAAAACTCAGTTGCACTATGCAGTCCTCTGAGAGGAAAGGTAAAAAGACTTACAAAGCTATAATTATCATTAAAGCAATATTTATTTTTATTAGCAGCTCACGCTCAAAGCATTTAACTTCTGAAACTCAGGATCAACTTCAACCTATGGTGTAGTTTCAGCGGATGCCCTGATGAACAAAAGTTCCATCCCAAAGAAGCACCATATGTGACTACAAATCTAGTAGCTAATTTAGCCATAAAGGCTGAATTCTAGTTTATAGGTACTGTATGAGTACAATTTTGTTCTTCAGCACTTAGAGGTGACATAACCTGTCTTCTGTTGTCTATGGGTGGCAGTTCCACTCCAATGTCTGCAGACCAGAGACTCTTTCCTTGTTGATTATTGAAATTAATATGTGGCCATAAAATTATAGTTTGATAGCATCCCAAAGTCACTCAGAAACTCATCAAGGCAAAGGTATCATCAGAGACGATTTCAAATACTTTCTCTTTATGTACAGTTGGTATCACTTATGAGATCATCCTGGGGAGCAGCAAAAAAAATGTTCTGAAAGCCACAAATTGCAAGAAGAAGTATCGTCGTTATGTAAAATGTCCCATGAATTAGCCTTACCAGCCAAATTAGTAGACATGAAAATATGACATCGTTTTCAATATTTTAAAAATGGTCAACTGATTAATAATAGACTTCCCTCCATACAAGTGAAAACTGCTAGTATAACACAATTAAACAAGATAAAAACTGGGTGTTTCACTTTTTATGGTGCACTAAATTCTCACAAACAGGAAAAATCACATTAACTGCTTCTAGAGCCCCTCATACTCACATAGTCTGCTAAGGACCATTGCGCCAGCCACAGCACCACTTTTGATGGCATCACAGTAGGCATTAGTTAGTGAAGTTTCCAGATCTACCTCAACCCTGCAAATCCATGAAAATCTGGGACAATTCTAGGTAAGGCGAGGACATGCACTCCTTTGTATGTTAATGAGGAGCTGAGAGCATGGGTCTTTTTCATTACAATGAGGGACTGAAGGGATGCCAGATCTCTGAGAGACTGTGACATTTCTCGCAAAGGCAAACCGCTTTATACATATGGACTAGACTTGATAGGTCCTGAGTTTTGTCTTATAAGCAAAATGTTTGTGCATCCATGGTTTTAAAGCACGAGGCAACAATGCCTATTTGTCAAAAAATGTCTGATTTGCTTTGACTTTTTGAACTCTGCTTGCAGCCTACGTGGATGAATTCATCCGTGCTTTTCACAGAGGGTCTGGTGGTCCAGCTTTGAGTTACTGACCTCAATCTTTTTGTATAGAGCATACAACCCTCTCTTGTGTGAGTGGTGTGTTGTCTAATTTCTCCACGAGAAAAGCAGCAGTATTGGTGTAGTCTTGGTTGATAAACGCTTCTTGACCAATGTGGATTTGGATATGTCAACAACAAAGTTTAATATCTAGTTGGTAGCTTAACAGAACAATTTTGGAGCAAGAATGCATGCCTGCTACACAGCTGAGGCTGAGTAGAAATGCAGCAAAAGCCATGAATCAAAGTGTACTGTTTCACTGATACCCACGTGAAAATCACTCACCAGATTTAGCTGAACATCTGGAATAACAGCTCCTTTCAGTGCAAGCCAAAGTGCTGACCTGTTGACTGAATCAAAGCTGCTTTAATATTCAGGTATGCCACATGAAATAGAAAGTTAAATGCTCAGTGCAGCCCAGCCAAAAGCTGGAAAGTAGAGAACAGCATCCACTAGTGAATTCTGACTGCTGTGGACAGTGGCAGCTGTTAAGGAGCAGCTGCAACCTATCAAGCAAAATAAGAGCAAAGGCTTTTCCAGGGGCCAGTAACAATGAGATTCTCCTATAGTTGCCACATTCAAAGTGAAATCCTTTCCACAGGTCCAGAGATACTATAATGCTGTCTTTTCATTCTGCTGGTACTTTTCCTGATGCACACGCTTTTAAGAGCAACACAGGTACTTTTAAATGATTCAGTCACTGAATAAGACTTGGCAGTGACCTATTCCATTTCCTTTCATTGCACAGTATTGAATACTATGACCACATGGATTTCCTAAGTCATAAATGGGAATTGAACAAGGACTTTCTGCTCCAAAAACAAAGTACTTGTGACTGGAGAATCTCCTACAGCAATATAAGACTACAGGTTGTACTTCCCCGGTCCAGCACCCTTGTGAACTGACTGATCACAAATTGGGGAATATGTCGGATAAAGGGAGGTCAATGCTGGCTCCTCTGCTGCCACCGGCTGCTGGACCCAGCTCTGACAGCAGTAGAGGGGCCGGCATTGACAGAGTGAGGACTGGAGGAGATGCTTGGGCAAGAGGGAGGGGGGATGGGCTGCACTCCCAGCCCCTGCCCCAGCTGTGGGGTTGCACTCCTGATCCTGGGCCGTGAGGCTCTGCATCCACCTAGCCTGTTCACCCTGAGTGTCCCCCTCTCCTTGCTCCTCTCCCTTCCTTCCTGAGCTTGGGTAATGCACATGAGCTATTTGTGGTGCTCTGGGAGGGCAGGGGAGGAGCTGCTGATCATGGGCCCTGGCTTTTACCCATGAGTGCTCCAGCCCAGGAGAACCCACAGGGATGCTGGACCATAGATATTGCCGGACTACGGAAGGTCATTTAGAGGACATTATAGTATATAGTACATGATATACCCTGGAAAAATGAGTATTAGTAAACTCTGCATACAAATAAGTGTTGGAATGTTGGCTGCACATGCACAGAGTAGAGGAAGGAAGAGTGAGAAACCATCTTACAAAATTTTTATTTTGTACTTTTTTACTGCAGTACATCTATACAACCTCGCACCTAGACCTTGAGTTTGAGTGGGCTAGAGTATGTGGATGCTGTGTACATATTTCTTTCACATAGGAATTGGATTTGTTATTGGTACACTCATGATATCATAGAATCTTGGGGCTGGAAGGGATCTTGAGAGGTGACCCAAACCAGTACCCTATGCTGGGGCAAGATCAAGTATGCCAAAGACATCCCTGATAAGTGATTGTCTAATCTAGTCTTGAAAACCTCCATCAATAGGGATTTTACAATGTCCCTTGAAAGCCTACTTTAGTGCACACCTATATCATTATAGTTATAAGTTTTCCTTGTATTTAACCTAAATCTCTCTTGATGCACATTTCTTGTCCTACCTTCCGTGGACATGGAGAACAGTTGAATACTGTCCTGTTTGTAATAACCCATAACATATTCAAAGACTATCAGTCTCCTTCTTTTCTCAAGACTGAACATGCCCAGTTACTATAACATTTCATCACAGCTCATTTTCCCAATCCTTTTCCCATTTTTTGATCTCCTCCGGACCCTCTTCAATTGTCTTCCACACAATTAGGTCTGCCGAAGGGAGTGCAAAGGGAACAGTTGCCCTGAGGCCTGGCTATTCAAAAGGGTCTGGGGTTCCCAGCCCCAACCAGACCCTTTAAATCACCTTTGGAGCACCACTGAGAAGAGGCAGGACTTGGAGTAGAAGGGGTAGAAATGGGCTGTGAGGGAAGGTCAGTGTGGTGAGTTCCAGTCCAGTCCCACCCCTTCTACTCCAAGCCCTGCTCCTTCTGCCTGATGCCCTGCACCTTTCAGGAGTGCAGAGCCAGCCCCTCTCTCTTTCCCCTCAGTCGGCCTCCCTAAATACAAGAGCTACAGCTAAGGCCTCCTCAGTGCCAAATACAACAGGACAATTAACTTATGTTTTTTATATACAACACTCCTGTTAAGACACCCCTCACTGATAGAAGCCTTTTTAATAACTATATCACATTGTTAGCTCCTACTCAAATTGTGGTCCCCAGGTTTCTTTTCAGCAATAGTACCTCCTGGTCAGGTATTCCCCAATTTGTAGCTGTGCATTTGATTTTTTTTCTCCTTAAGCACAGTACAGTAAATGTGGTGCTATCTGGCTCTGTATCAAGTAGAAAGAGCTATAAATTGGCACTTATAATCTTCATAATTAGCCCAGTTAGTGCAGGGATGGCCGGTTCTTTACCTGGCTCCATGTGGCTTCCTAGAAACGGTGACATGTCCCTGTTGCTCCTAAGAGGAGGAACAGCCATGAGGCATTCGGGGTGTAGGAAGTTGTTCAAGGCTGAGGGTTGGGGCATGGAAGGGTGTACGGGCTGTGGGATCTAGGAGGAAATTTGGATGTAGGAGGGGGCTTGGGGAAGTTGTCTAGGATGCAGGAGAAATTTTGTGGTGCCATCTCTGGGGTGCCCTCACCTCCGCCCTCCCCATACGAAGCAACTTGTTCCTGCTGCTTCTGGCAGAGACATGGCTCTGAGCATTGGCCCATCCTACAGGTGCCACCACCTCCACTCCCATTGGCCACAGTTCCCAGCCTCCAAAGGGAGCTGCAGAGCCAGTACCCAGGGTGTGGCTGAGCAAAAGCAGAGGCAGAGTGCAGAGCTGCCTAATTGTGCCTCCATCAGGAACAGCAGAGACAGGTGACAGTTTGCAGTGGGCCACCCAAGGTGAGCACCCCCAGATCTGGCACCCTGAAACTCCTCCCACCCCTCACATACCTCAACCCCTTCCCCCAAGCTCTCTCCCAGTGCCTTCACCTCATACTCCTTCCCATATCCCAACTCCGAGCCTTGCACCTCCCTCCCACATCCAAACTCCCTCCCTCTGAGTTCACTGGAATTTTTCACTTACTGCCAACCCCCATACCCACGACATGCCAGATTACAAAAATCTTGCTTTTTGACCATTCCTCTAATCTGGAAAGGCCATTTTTTATTCAAATTCTGCCCTCCAAAGTGTTTTCAACCCCTCCTACCATGCTGGTATCCACAAATTTTATAAGCACACACTCTATTCCATTATCCAAGACATTAATGAAAATAATGAATAGTACCAGACCTAGGACAGACCCTTCTGGGACCTCACTAACTACATCCTCCCCGTCTGACAGTGAATCATTAATAATTGCTCTTTGAATGCATTTTTTCAACCAATTTTGCATCCACTTTTTAGTAATTTTATCTAGACAATATTTCCCTAGTTTGCTTTGAGTATGTCATCTGGGACTGTGTCAAAAACCTCACTAAAATCAAGATATATCACTTCTACTGTTTCCCTCATCTACTAGGCTGGTAACCCTGTCAAAGAAGGAAATTAGGTTGGTTTTGGCATGATTTGTTCTTGACAAATCCACGTTAGCTGTTACTTATAACCTTGTTATCCTCTAGGTCCTCACAAATTGCTTGTGTAAACATTTGTTCCAGTATCTTTCCATGTATCAAAGTTAGACTGACTAGTCTATAATTCCCTAGGACCTCTTTATTCCCCTTTTTAAAAGTAGGTGTTATGTTTCCCATTCTCCCTTGGGACTTTATCAGCATCCATGGAGTCTCAAAGATAAGTGCTAATAGTTTCAGGATTACTTCAGCTAGTTTCTTAAATAAACTTCATCAGGCCCTGCTGACTTGTATACCATCTAACTTCTGGGAATATTATCTTATTCTTTCCCTTGTGTTCCTTCCTCCATCTTGTTAATATTGATTTTATTAAGTATCTCCTCACAATCAACTTTTGTAGTTGATTATGATCAATCTTTGAGACCTGCTATAATGTAAAATTTTACTCAGTGTGAATAAAGGTAGTATAATCTGGGATATTATAGCACTGTATATTAGGAGCATTATGCCAAAGTTATTGCATCTCTTACACTACAGTCAAAGGCATAGCATGTACAAATCAGTGACAATCACAAACAAACACAGAAGACTCATTGTACAAAGTGCTGCATGGACTAAATGATCTTTCTAGCTTTCCTTAGAAGAAGATGGCTACAGTTTGGTGTAACTAGGAACATGTACCAGCTGGATGGGGAAGCACAAAAGGGACATGGAATTGGAAAAGGAAATTTTGGGCTTGATTCTTCATTTTGTTATGCCTGTGTAGTCATTTATACATGTTTAAAGTAGGAATAAAACAAATGACTACACACGGTGCAAAGTAGTGGCAAATCATGTCCAAAGGCTCACATAGGAGAAGAGCACTGACAGAACATCATGATGCTGGAGGAGAGGAAAAAAGAATTTCAAACATGCTAGATTTAGTAGAGTAGCATTGATAGTAAGGGTACAAATGTAATACAGAATCAGGATAAATACATGGCACTTGTTCATACCAACTGCTCACATAACCCTTGTAAACATCCTCCTCTTCAACCAAAGTAGCAGGAGTTGGGAAGATCCTAAAGAAGATGAATCATCTCCCTCTTTAGTACCAACTTGTACTGCTCAGCTGCTAAAGCTGCAGGAGACTGTAAGATCAAGAGGCTTAATAGCTTTAGTGCAAGAGGTGGTGGAACATCAAATGCAACAAGAGTCAAGAAATTTACTGCACATTTGTAGCTCCACAAACTGCATATCTATACATAAAATGCCTGGTAAACTTCATTGGTAATATTTGTAGTGTTTGTAAGTTTAATACAGAGAGTGCAAGAAACTTTAGCACAGCTAATTGTAGAGATTTAAGAATATTTTCCCTGTGAAAAAAATTGTGTAATGTTTAGGATCAAGCAGAAAGTTATTTCACATTTTTGCAAACCTGTCAAAAACAGATGAGTCTGTGGTAAAGCTAAAAAAAACCCTCTTACTTTTTCTATTTATTACCTTGTATTTTGCTTTATTTTATCAATGGACAATTTAATCAAGTTTAAGTGTAAGAACATTAGCATATTGTTCATAGGGTTTGTCTTTCTTTCTATTGGTATGTTCCTCTCTGTTCTGCAGCTTCTCTCTTGTCTAGTAAATAATGACCATCTTATATTTTTATCCTTTATGCTATTTGACTTTGAAAATGAGAGCCAATTTATATGCCTAAGGATAATGAGAAAATTTTGTAAAATACGTTTAAAATTTCTCTTTTATTAAGGTGTTGAATACAGAGTCCTACTTTCATTGCTGGGTATAGAAGTTAGTCAGGAACAATTACCAAAAAACCTTCACTAAGGCCAGGTCTACACTAACGGGGAAAGTTGACTTATGAAACGCAACTCCAGCTATATTAATTACATAGCTGGAGTTCATGTATCATAAATCATGTTTTTGCACAATCCACACAGTGGCAGTTTGACAGGAGCAAATGCTCCCATCAGTTCCCTTACTCCTCATGAGGAACAGGACTACCAGCTCCATGGAAATGCCCCCTCAATTCAAATTAGTGGGTCATCACTAAACCTGTTAATTCAAACCCTGGAAGATTGATGCTTCTGCAGTCTGTCTTCCACATAGTATAGAAATGGCCTAAATGTTCTGAGATTTTAAAAAATAAGATTGAGGAGTAATGTTGCTATAACAACATGTGGCCCAGATATTGTGAAAATTTACCAAGGTGAATAACTTTATGCAGATGAGTAGTCACACTGCACCTTTCTACAGAGTGTTTTAAGCACTCTTGGGATATAATTCTTTGTTAAAGACTGTAAGGCTACATCTACACTGCAGTTATTTCAAAATAGCTTATTTTGAAATACCATGTCTACACTGCAGGGAAGCCTCAAAATTAGTACAAGGCAGGCTTCCCTAATGTAGATGTGCTATCTTGATTTAGAGTCCCAGGAGGAATAACTTAGAATGGCCCTGGTGAGGGGCTATTTTAAAATAGCAGAAGTGGAGTGTCTACACACGCTTTATTTCAAAATAGCTATTTTGGAATAGTTGTTGTTCTTCGTAGAATGAGGTTTACACAGGTTGGAATGAGCCATCCATTATTTCAAAATTATTTCAAAATAATGGAATTGCTTTGTAGATGCTTGCATAGTTATTTTGGCATAATGGCCAATATTCCAAAATAGCTTTGCTGTGTAGACACACCCTTATAAGTTATTAGAGATGCTTCTAGAGATGTCAGCTTAATTTCTATAGAAGTTTATAGATTTAATTCCTATTACATTTTCTAGGAATTTTCTGAAGGGACAGCAATGCAGATTGCTCCCAGTTACGGGTATCTATCAACCCATCACATTAATCACTGTACTATCTAGACACAGATACTTACTTAGAGGGTAAACAAATAACTGAAATAGCCTTGTTTATCTTCATATTCCATATAAACTAACTTTCATAATTAAATACATGGCATATTTAAACTTTTTTAGGTAAAAATGTATGTTTTCCAGGAAAGTTGACTTTTCTTGCCACTACTGCTATTTCGTCATCACCAGAGAGAAATAGAGAAAGGCTTTATTTTTATGTAGTGTCTTTCAGACTTTAGGCATCCAACTTCCTTACAAACAAAAGTAGATTAAATGGGTTAAATTCTGTTGTAAAATTCTTGGAATAAAAGCTTTGGCTTTACCTGATTAAATAAATAGCTGTTATTTATCTCCCATTAAATACACATGCATCAGGAATGTACATTTCTTTCATTTTTAGCAGTTTTAAATGCAAAGGTCTCTACACCCTATAAAAATACATGTAAAAACATAATTTTGTTTGTGGGGTGTCTGGACAACATAATCAAAATGGGATAATTTTCTGGATTGAAAGGAAGCACCTTTATACAACACAAAGCAAACTACTGTATCCAGCTGAAATTGGAAACCAAATTTAGTGAGACAAAAAGCAGTTATCCAAATTGGGATCTTATATCTATGCTTTTCTGCATACGTTATAATTCATTCTTTCCCTCTGTACGTTATCATGTCAGATTTTTCCACTGGAAAAGGGAGAAGCCTAAATGTGGGGTCAGCTCCGCTTGAACTTTTCAGTCATCCTCTGCTGTTCTACATGACTTTCAGGACTAGTTGAGCTTGATCTTTCTGTGTTAGCTGTGAATGAATCCCTATTGATTTAGGAGAAAATTGGAAAACTAAAAGGGAGAAAATGGGGGATATATAGAGCGCCTCCCATATCTTTAGCATCGCATGTTTCAAACAACTAGCTACAGATGAGCTACTGTTTGATTGCACAAATTAGTGCTTCCTAGCATAAAAGTAACTAACTACTGTCTCATATTTGCTCATCTTCCCAATAGACTTTAACATGTTGACACTTTGATATCATGAATGGCTTATCTCTTAGACAAATAATAATGGTGGTGTGGGAGAGGAGGAAAGAATTGGGGAGAATTGGAGGCATGTACGTGACTAGAAGAAAGACATGCATGTAGACTTCATAGTCTGGAGGGAAAGCAGGGTACAAAGAATGCCTGTTAGAGGGAATTGGGGGAACCTGGCATGGGAGAGAAAGGGCATCTAGAACTGCTATCATGAAAAGAGGGTTGCTAGCACAGAACACAGGCTGGGAGACATTGGGGGGCTGTTCTATGCAGTCACTGAAATACAGGGGGATGGAAAGGTGGCATGCAGCTGGTGTGGGAGAAGGGTGGAATGCAATAATGCAGGGAGCAATGAGCTCAGAAGTGTGCAACAAAGAAAATATAAAATGAGAGAAACTTTAGTCATGATTTGGGCCCCAATTCTTCAAGTGGCTTGATCCACATATTGAAAGCTTCACTGAAGTCAGTGTGGCTCCATGTGGACACAAGGCTCTGAGTCGATGGAGCAGCTAGAAGATCTGGGGCCACCGTGCTTTAATTGTGGTGGCAAATGGAGAGGCCATCATTTAATCAGAAGTAGAAGCTGGCAAAAAACCTGATCTTGCAAGGTGCTAAGTTCCCTTCATACTGCCAATGGGACTTGATGCTTGTATACTGCAGATTGCATTCATCCTCACTAAATCAGGACCTAGAGGGGCTCCTATACATATAGTTAAGTAAACTAGCCATGTACATAAGTGCTTTGCTGAGTAGGAAAAGACTTACATATTTGGTTAAGTGCTTTTCTGAATTGGATCTGTAATTGATAGAATGTTGGATACATGTCAGGATATTGGGATTATACCTATCCTACACTTTTCAAAAACTGCATTGGAAAGTTAATTTCTAGTCAACAAGGAAAGATGAACAGGGGTTCAGTTTCAGCATTTCATCACGAAGAATATTGGAAAGATATAATTTTAAAATGTAAAAACCTTAACTAAAATATTCAAATAATGAAAAAAATGGGTCTTGAATGGAGCTGCTATTTTTATTTCTTAATCTAACACTGAAATTTAGAATAAAGACTGTGCAGACAGAAAAATGCATTTGTTTATGTGAAACGTGGGCAATGTGGATTCTACAAGATCTTATGCCCAATGATAGAAAAAAAGGAGGGAGGGTGTGTATGTGTGTGTTTGATCTGATTTTTGTTTGCTCACTTCTGTCAAGAAATGGATGAGATTAAAAATCCTATTAGACAAATAAACACTTTAGGATGTGTAGAGAATTAGTCACACATTCATCTTATTGTTAATAGGAATTGTGTAACTAATACTCTGCTTCCTGTAGTGAAAATATACTTGATGGTTCTCAATCTGTAGAAGTACTTTTTGAAAAAAAATTGTTTTGATACTGTTAGAAACTATTGTGAAAACAGCAGCTGCGTACTGGCCTAATCCCAAATCAATCAAAGTAAATTTAAAGACTCCCATTGGCTTCAATGGTCTGTGGAGCAGGGACCATGTCCAAAAAAAATGTTGTTCCTAAGCTTTTCATCATATTAATAATTTGACAGCATCAATCTGATACAAAGAACTGATTTGGTTTTTCCCAAAGCACATTTATCTTTATTTCTCTCCTTAATTATGGTATTCTTTAGACTTTCACAGAAAGTGAAACATCCAAACTAGGTGGAACTAGTGTCAATAAATAGATATCATCCATAGTTGTTTGTAGTGTTGTTATAGCTGTATTGGTCTGAGGATGTGAGAGAGACAAGATGGTGAGGTATTATTTCATTGGACCAAATTCTGTTGTTGAATGAAATAAGATGTGGCGCTCAAAAGCTTGTTTTACTAACAGAAGTTGTTTCAATAAAAGTTATTATCCCATCCACCTTATCTCTCTTAGGAATAGATAATACTTTATGTTTGTGATTCTGAGACACTCCCCTGCAGATTGGTGACTCTCAGGCAGTAAAATCAATCTCTGTGTATTTTGGACTATGTTTGTTCTTTTACGTTTCATGCTTAAACTAAAACATTTAAATGTTATTTTAAGTGACATATTGTCAAAATGTTTTGCTGTGTCTGCTAAAATAATTTATCTCCTTTTAATCTTACGAAAGGGTGTTCAAATGTGGGAACCTACATTTAGGCACCTAATCATGACATAATTTTCAGAGGTGCTGATCATCTAGAAATTCCCATGAAGTTAATTGGAACTGTACAATATTCTTTGAATATCAGTCTTTAGACTCCAAGAAAAGCACTTAAACAAATGCTTAACTTTAAACATGTACTCAAATTCCAGTGGAAATTAAGCATATGCCCAACTAAATTTGTTTACTTAACTGTTTGTAGAATAAGGATGGTTTGCTGAATTACTGTCTATGAATTTAGGAGCCTAATTTTAGACACATAGATTTGAATATGTTGGCCTCTTTAATTTGATTGTCTTTCTCCAATATTTATTTTTACTCTGCTATTTTTTAAATGAGACAAACAAAATTGTCTGAAGCTTTCAGTGACTTCATATAATAAATCTATGTGGTCTCGTTACATTCTAAATGTTTGAAATTATCTCCTAAATACAGCTTATCTCCTTATTCATCATTTGACCATAATTAGTCATTGAGGGGACTTCTTCACAGAGCCATCCCCTATGATACTTCTATCATTTTCCTGTATAGAGAGGTTAAAATTATGTTATAGTCCATTGCTGCATGCAAGTAATTTGAATCATTCATTTTAATGCACATATTTATACTTGCCTACATTTAATTTCATTTGCCCTAATACTGTAGACTTACCTGACTTGACAATGTTCTTCAAAAAATTTTCAGATCCTTCATGATCTTGAATAACCAAATTATGTTGTGCCAACAGAACTTTTTGCCATTTCTCTGATCTCCTTGTCTTTTAGCATTCAGACTGAACATGAAAGATTTTCCAGATTAAGCAGAGTTTTTTGGAGGTAAATTGTCTTGTGTCGACACATAATTATTTTTTCTGAATTATCTGGTGTCAAAACCCACATTATTTACTCTCTAGAAGGTGTGTCTACATTGCAGAGCTTAACTCGAAATAGGCTACATCAATTGTGTATCTTATTTTGAGATAAGTCCTCCAGCTTGACAGTATTTTGACATTAATTTGAAATAACTGCCTCCTATGTAGATGTGCTCTAAGTTGTTTTGAAATAGTGCTCGTTATTTCAAGAGAGTGTTGCAGTGTAGACGTATCCTAATTTGGAAACAAGTTTACTGACATTTGCAATGAGTTTTCCTGCAACAACATGGCTGCGTCTAGACTGGCAAGTTTTTCCGCAAAAGCAATTGCTTTTGCGCAAAAACTTGCCAGCTGTCTACACTGGCCGCTTGATTTTGCACAAAAGCACTGACGTTCTACTATCCAAAATCAGTGCTTCTTGAGTAAATGCTTTGACGTTCCCGTTCGGACAAAACCCCTTTTCCGGAAATGTTTTTGCACAAGAGGGTCAGTGTAGACAGCTAAAAACTGTTTTGCGCAAAAATGCCCCAATTGCAAAAATGGCGATCAGGGCTTTCTTGCGCAAAACCGCATCTAGATTCTCACGGACACTTTTCCTCAAAAAGTGCTTTTGCGGAAAAGCGTCCATGCCAATCTAGATGCTCTTTTTCGTTAAAAGCATTTGTGGAAAATCATGCCAGTCTAGACGTAGCCCATGTGTATGAATGCATCCTCATTTCGAATCAATTATTCTGCCTCTGGCAGACCTCCCACTACTACGCCACACTACTTTGCTGCACACCTGGGTCAGCCAGTCTTTTTACCTCTATGTCCTCTGCTCTTCCAGGATCATCTTAACGGCAGGTCACCTCCATTTGCAAATGTGGCCATGTGTGTCTCTTTTGTAATTCCATCTCATGGCAAATTCATACACATGGAGTCATATATTGATTATACAGCCCTTGTGTACAGCTGCCATGCTCTTGCATAATCCGATGCTGAGCTCCTTGATTTCCTTGCCCTTTGTGAAGAAGCATTTTAACAAAAGTCACCAAAATGCTAAGATATATGAGGGTATTAAACCACGTGAAGGAGAAGGGGCAGTCCAGTGACTAGATCCAGTGCAGCTACAAAGGAAAAGAGCTCCAGCAGGGTTATAATAATGTCAGAGAAAATAACAGTACCTCTGGGAGAGCTTGAATGGTCTGCAGGTACTATGTAGCGTGGCATATCTTCTGAATTTGACCATTGCCTTTTTTGAATAAGATTCTTTGGGGACATATTTCAGCATAACATTGTCCAACATAAAGACAGTTTGCAGAGGTGCAAATGCAATTGCTAACCTGCCCCGTGCTACCCCCAACTTCTATTCTCTGGCACCACAGGCTTCACCCAAGCCAGCACTGGTAAGGGGTCCTGTACAAGGGGAAAGCAAGGTAGGAAATGTCTTACCTCAAATCTGATCCCAGAATGAGAAATGCTCATGGGAATGAAATTCTGAAATTGCAGATATTTCTTGGCATTTACACTAGAAATGGAACGATGGAACTTGTGCTGTTTCTCTGCAGCTCTTTAGTCCCTCACACACCAAAGCCCCTCTGGGACAGTAATATTATCAGTGGCTGGATGCCTGGCAAATCTTCAGGGGAATGAGGACAAGAGAGGACATGTTCAGCAAGCTTGTGGCTGAATCCCAGAAGAGACAGAATTTAACCAAAAAAGGGATGGAAGGTTTTCTTTGCTAGGTTATCAAGGAGAGAGAGAGCCACAGGAAACTGTCAAGGAAACACCTCAGGAAAAAAAAGAACCCACAGACACAGTTATGGGGAAGATGCAGAGGTTACCAGTCCTGCTGGAGAGTATAATGCCACTATGAAAAAGTATCTTAGCCTAACCGTGCCTTCAGCCATGGGAGAGTGCTGCATGCTGGGAGCAACTGTTGACTTCCCCAAATCTAAGGAGCATACCAATACATAACATGAGACCAGGAGAACAATGGATACTAGGAATCCCCTTAATTCCCACAACTGCAAGGACAGATTCCTCCATCACCATCCCACATCCCAAGACACAGAGATTATTTTGAGCCTCACAAGTTTGTAACCTTATCAAGCACAAAAGTATGTTCTCTCAGCGACTTGTTTATAATTTTTCACTATAGATAACTTTGCACACTGTTCTGTTCAATAAACATAATGTCTACCCAAACAAAAACACTTTGATTGGTGGAATATAAAATATTGGAGGAGTGCAAACATGAGTGAGGAGAAAGGAATTAGGATAAGAAAAGAGTGTGTTTAGGCTGAGTACAGAGAAATTAAGAAAAGGAAATTAGCTTTATGTTCTCATGTTTTGCCAAGAACAGCTCAAACAATATGTGGAACTGGCTAACATGCACCTGAGAGCTGAGGTGAGCAAACTTGTGGGGAGGGGAGGAAAGGTTGTCTGGCATTTCATGGTGATGTAGCACCAGGAAAGAATTTTCCTAATATGCAGGTGATTGGGTAAAAGATCTGCTCAACCTGGCCCACCTGCAAATGTATACCAAGAAAAACCTTGATAAGTATGAGATCTATTATTTTGTGAAACAGACAGCCAAGTGAAGTGGTAGAAAGAACATTGCTTGCCACATTTGAAACTAGGCTGGATGCAACACTAGGAAACATACAATGGGAAGATGGGTTAGGCTACTTGATTTTCTTTTTCTGTGTCTGTGCAGAGGCCTTTGCAGGCCCCTGGGCAAGGTGTGTGTGTGTGGGGGGGGGGCGGTTCCACACTCCCAGAAAGGGCAAGGCTTCAGGTGGAAAGCACAGGACTGGGGCAGCCAGCCCTCTGTACTGCCCACAGTATGACACACACACACACACACCAGCCCTCAGAGCCACACAGAGCACCTGGCCTGGTTCTCCAGCAGTGATGTAAAGAGCCTAGGGCTTCAGCCACTGCCAGAGTAGTAGCAGGGGCAATGACTGGGTGCCCTGGGTCCCTTTGAATTGCTAGGCCCTGGCACAACTGTCCTCTTTATCCCTCTTCCCCCCCCCCCCCCACCGTCAGTGGGCCTGTCTCTGTGGATTGGAATGTGGGTGCACAAAGAAGAAAAGAGGTAAGGAATCTTCCCCTTGCTAGGATGCACCCTGTACAGAGGACAAACACAATCCTAATCCTTTAACTCAGTGAGCATGAGATCAGAGAAAGTGTTAAGGCCACCAGCAGTACAAGGAACTCCACTGGACAAGGGGCAAGGTGATGGTCCAAGGATCCTCCTTCATCTACTGATGAATAGAAACTAAAATGGGAGACACATGCTACATCTCCAAAAAGTTGTACCAAGAAAATGGTGCCCTGGACCTCCAAGCCCTATCCTACCAGCATACGTGTGGCTTATACAGGCAGTCCCCAGGTTATGTACAAGATAGGGACTGTAGGTTTGTTCTTAAGTTGAATATGTAAGTCGGAACTGGTACATATTGTAGGGGAAACTCTAGCCAAACATTTCTCCAGAGCTCAGTTTTATTCTCCCACACCTCACTTCCCTCAGTCCTTTATTCTCAAGCTGAGGTGTCCACTGAGAAAAGCCGCTCCGCGTCTCCCGGTCTGCTGGAGGGGGGGGGGGGGCGCTAGCTTCGCGTCTCCCTGGTCTGCTGGGGGGAAGCAGCTAGTGCGGGGTTGCCTCATCCCGTTTGTAAGTAGGGATCCGATGTAAGTCGGATCCATGTAACCCGGGGACTGCCTGTACTAGTAATTCTAAGAAAATGGAGAAAGAGAAAGAGAAATTCTAATAATTGAAGAGATGAAAATGGATACATAAAAAAGATTTTCATTGTGGCTTCTAAGGTTTGTGATATGGTTCTGGTCAGGGTATAGTTTCATTTTCAAGTTTTTTTATTAACTAATTGGTTTGGTTCATGCTGTGTTGCTGGTTCTGCTCATACTCAAATACAAGTGCTTTTGAAAGGTAATGGGAGCAAACAACCATTCAGGTGGATACAGTATGATGCTAAGGTTGTTACTGTTACACTATTGCTGTGAAATGGCAGTGTTTCACTGTTGACCTACATTTGCTTTATTGATGATTAGTGAGAAACTAAAATCAGACAAAAAGGCCTAATCCTCCCCTCATGATAGTGTAAAATAAAAATAATTCCTCTAGAGTTAATGGAATTTGCATGAATGTAGAAGTGCTGTCGGAGGAAATGTGTCCAGTCCTGCTAGCCACAATTAAACAAGGATGTTGATATATTGGAGAGAATTCAGAGAAAAGTCACAAGAAAGATTAAAGGATTGGGAAACCTGCCTAATAGTAAAAGACTCAAGGAATTCTAACTATTTAGCTTAAGAAAAAAGAGGTTAAGGAGTGACTTGATCACAATTTATAAGTATCTACATGGGGAAAATATTTGATAACAGACTTTGCAGTATAGCAGACAAGGGTATAACACGGTCCAATGGCAGGAAATTGAAGTGAGATAAATTCCTCCGCGAAGCAATGTGTACATTTTGTCACAGTGAGGGTAATTAACTATTGGAACAATTTACAAAGCGTTGTGGTAGATTCTCCATCACTGGCAATTTTAAAATCAGGATTGGATGTTTTTCTGAAAAAATATGCCATTGTTCAAACAAAAAGTATTTTGATGGAAATTCCAGGCCCTGTTTTATTCAGGTCAAACTAGATGCTCCCAGTGATCCTTTCTGATCTTTGTATCTATGAAATCTAGGCCTAAAGATTTTAAGCTATGTTTTGTTGTCATTTTGACACTGATACACTGTTTTGTGGAATAGTTTTAAGAGCATGGTTTAAGAACCTTAAACTGGGTAAGCCTGTGTGCTATTAGTCTGAAACTAAATGGCATGTGCTCCATGCCCAAATATGATCTGGTTCCATAAACGTAATCAACAGCCCCTGTAACTGAGTGCTTTGAAAATAAAGAACAGTGTTTTTAAAATGTATCCCATTTTGAGTTCAGCAGATTTTGGCTATATTATATAAATAGTGTCTAATAGATGTGCCACTGAACTTGCTCTTTTACATGCAATTAAAGCAGATTTGAACCTAAATGGAAACAGTTCAGAGCATTAAATGGGGGGCAGCATTCAGTGTCAGCTAGATGAGAAAAGCACATCAAGACAAAGCAAAATAGCTCTTCATAGATGTAAAGCTGGACTGATAGCTTTTACATTTAGAACTGACTAACTGCAATTCAAAAATATTTAGTACTGATAAAGAATATTGAAGGTTTCCAGGTTATTTCTACCTTCACTGACTTCCACCTCCCTGATTTGTTCGGGGTTAATCCTAAAGTGCATCACTGAGAAATACAATGGGACTCAACAGAATACCAGCTCTCTGCTTTTATTTTGTCAATAGCAGCTAAATATTCACTTTACATGGTCATGTACAATATATAGACTGATTCTTGGTTGGAATAATGATTTTTTTAAAATCCAGAATAAAATGTCCAGCAGATACTAGTGAATATAGGAGGCAACATACTGAAACTATGTACGAATGAGTCACCCAATATCATTGGTTTAATCACAACTGAACTAATAGAAGACAATTTGGCACATCTTCAAGATCTACTCTGCTTACAGTTTCCGTCTGCTTGTAATATGTTGATTAACATGTTTAGAATATTTAGACCAAGCTTTACAATATAGTTGAAACATGTCTGTAAATAATTGTGCTGTGTAGGTAGATGTGGCATCAATCAAAAGAGAAATAAGTTCCATATTAATGGCAAAAAGGCTACAAAAAGGTTTGTGACCCTTAAAATCTTCTACTTAGAAAAACGTGGATCTGGCTCTCTGAATTATTAGAATTAATGTACTTTCTTTCCTTTCAGTCTCTTCAGATACTTTTGATTATTGGTGTATATAAATATCCCCTTGCTGTTAAAAACCTGCACATAATTATATTTCTCTATAAGCAACTGATTTTATTCATACATTTTAGGCATACAAGAGCTACAATATACAATGGGCACCAATAAAAAATGAATCTGTCATTGTATTTGCAGTATACCTTATACTTAAAATGGGAAAATTAGAACAAAAGAATGGCCATAGTGGGTCAGACCAAAAGTCCGTTTAGCCCAGTATCCTATCTTCTGATAGTGGCCAGTGTTAGGTGCCCCAGAGGGAATAAACAGAACATGTATGTGATGGGATGAGGTCACAGACGACCCCTTGGAGTGATTCCTGGGGTGTTCACTAGTCCACTGTCACCCTCCTTTTTGCTTTCTGGGGCTTCTCACCACCCTGTCTTGCTAGGCCAGCTCCCTCAGGCCAGGCACAGAGCTGAGAATCGTGCCCCCCCTTCATCCCCCAAGAAGCAAGGCAGACACTGAATCTCTTCAGGTTCAAGGAAAATGCAGTTTTGGGCCCAGCTTCCTGGGATACCACTCTCCAAATGGGATCAAAACCCCAAATAAATTATTTAGGTAAGCCCCCTTTAACAATGAAAGAGGGAATGCACACACAGATTGCTCCTCCAGATTATAATTACACTGCTCTACAGCCAAATGCTTCTAAAATAAATGTAGTCAAACTTTACTAATTCTGGGTCACTGAGAACGAAAATGATGCTTAAAATTGTTGATTGGCTCTAGTTTTCAAGATATGCTATTGGGTCAGTATATACGACCCTTGACTTGCGAATGGTGGAGGATACGTGAGTTATAAAGGGAAGGGATCTCAATTTAAACCAGAAATGACTAAAATACATCTTTGACTGGATCTATGAATAAATCTATGACTGGGTTTGGACAGTACTTGCTTTTTAGGCAAAACAATGAATGATGCAATCTGAAGCTGGTATTGCATCATACATTATATGAATTGCATCATGTTATTCCTAGAAGTCATGGATGATGCAATCATAACGAAACTTACATCACTCTGCTGAACAAATTGCCCTATATCAACTCTAGAAATCATAAAGTGTCGTGCTCTCTTATTTCTCAGTGTTTGATTTTGCAAAGAGACACATTTCTGTTTAGCCAAAGTGAGCAGAGATGCCTCGTACTTGTGTGAACAGTGCAGATAACTTCTGCTATGTTTGTGGTGAAGTGACTTTTGCATCACAAAAGCTCAATATAACCACTATGGTTAAGAAAGCCTATCACCTTTATTTTGGCTGCAAAATTGGAGATCAGGACAAGAGGTGGGCCCCACACATATGCTGCAACACTTGTGCAACAAATCTTCGCCAGTGGTTGAACAAGAAAAGGAAATTGTCTGAGACAGAACATCAACATTGGCTGCCCGTCGCAGGAGAGCCATAGCCTGTCATACCTCAAAGGCTGGTATAGGGGGCTCTGTCTGTGAGGCGGAGCGCTTCCCATATAAGGGCATGTAAATTACTGATCTTCCCCTGCTCGCTCCACCCACTGCAGTGAAAGATCAGCCAATGGGCTGACTTGTGGTCAGGCCTGCTCTCTCCACCCACTGCGGCAAAATCCAACCTATGGGATGATAAGTCCTCAGGCAATAAAACAGGCAGGCAAACCCCCCCTTACTGGGGATCGCATCATGTCAACGCCTGGCCTGATCACCCAGTCGCCTTGCACCCCCCGCTCTCGAGTCTGTTTGAGCGTACCTCAAGTTGGTTGACCTGAGTGGAGACAGTTTGTGAGCATGTGGCTGGTACTCGTGTTCCTGCTGTCTTCAGAATAGGTATAACCCCTCTTCCCTGCAATTATCCCTATCCCAATTGATTTTTGAGTTGCCCTCATTGCCTATCAAGTAACAGTAGTTTAAGAGTTATTGTGTTAGTTCTTTTAATAGTGGTTGTTAAGGGTTTTAACTGTTCTTTGTGTAATATAGTGTAAATAGTTAGACTTATGAACAACACCAGGGTGAATTCGACTGTTTCTAACCCCTGGGCAGTTATTGGGAATTATTATGATTTAGAAAAGCCTCAGGGAATTGTTTTATATTGTTTGATGATTTGTTTGTTTTTCATTCTGATGATTGTCAGTGACCGCACATGTGACTAAGTTTACAGTCATTAGGCGCCAGAGTCCTCATCAAAATAAAATCAGTTTTTATTTTATTTTTTAAACCCCCAGTCGTGGTCTCATTCTTTCCAGCATCCCTTCAAACCTCGTGTATTGCAGGGACTGACAGAAATCTATGCCTTTTGCAGTGCCAATGATTTGGAGAGAGCCAACAGATCATACCAGCAATTGTTACTTCTGCATGGTGCCTCCAGTTGGGAAAGGTGTGTCAAAGAAGAAAAAGTGGACTGTGCATTATCCAAACATTCCATCAGCTATACTCCCAGTACCCCACGGAGAAGGTCTGCCGGTTCCTGATGTACCAGAATCATTCTCACTTGAGTCAGACGAGGAAGAGGAAGAGGATGAAACTTCTGGTCCTGAACCATCAATGTCACAGGACCCACATTTTCTCCCATCCTCCTCCTCTGAACCACACCTCATAACACAAGGTGAACTGAATGACCTTGTCAGGGATTTGGAACTACCCAAGAGTAAGGCAGAGCAGTTGGGCTCCAGACTACAGCAGTGGAATCTCCTGGCTTGTGATGTTAGGGTTTCCATGTTCCATGACCGTCAAAAGGATCTTGTCCCATTCTTCTTCATGGAAGGTGATCCTGTAGCCTTCAACAACATCGATGGTGTGATGGCAGCCCTCAACATCGTTCACAATCCATATGAGTGGAGACTGTTCATTGATTCATCGAAGACGAGTCTTAAAGCTGTTTTGCTCCATAATGGTAATGTTTTGCCATCAATTCCAGTTGGTCATGCAGTCCATATGAAGGAAACCTATGACAACATGAAACAACTTTTGAGGTGCATAAACTATGACCAACAGCAGTGGCAGCTTTGTGGCGATTTGAAGGTTGTTGCTCTCTTGCTTGGTCTGCAGACTGGATACACAAAGTACTGCTGTTTTCTCTGCAAATGGGATAGTCGTGCAAGAGATTCCTACTACATCAAGATAGATTGGCCACTCCGACAGTCATTGGAGCCTGGGAGGAAAAGTGTTCAGCATCCACCACTTGTTGAATCAAGGAAGATTTTGTTACCACCCTTACACATCAAGCTGGGTCTGATGAAGAACTTTGTCAAGGCCATGGACAAAACACAAGCAGCTTTCAAGTATCTCCATGGAAAATTTCCAAGGTTAAGTGAAGCTAAGATAAAGGAAGGTGTCTTTGTTGGTCCTCAGATTCGTGAACTTCGAGATGATGCATTTGACCATGCACTGCGTGGCAAGGAAAAGACGGCATGGAAAGCCTTCCAGTTAGTGGCAATAAATTTTCTCAGAAACAACAAGGCAGACAACTACAGGTTGTTGGTGGAAAACCTCCTCAAGGCATACAAAAGCCTTGGTTGCAACATGTCACTAAAGATACATTTTTTGCACTCTCATCTAGATTTTTTTCCACCGAACTGCGGAGCAGTGAGTGACGAGCACGGCAAGTGATTTCACTAGGACATTGCAACAATGGAGAAATGCTATCAGGGCAAATGGAGCCCATCAATGCTTGCAGACTATTGCTGGACAGTGACAAGAGATGCTCCATTTAATGAATACAAGAGACAAGCCAAGAAGCACCGAGTAGACACTGAATAGGACTGAATAGGACTAAACTATGTACATAATAGTTTTTTGCCTTTTGTTTCATAATAAATTTTATTTATATAACCCTTTAAAAATCAGTAAAAGTGTTACATAAACAGGACAGGTGAAATATTATCATGTAAAACAACCATAAACACATGAAAAGACCTAGGTCTACAATTTATGATTAAAACTCTACTATCTACACAATATACATAGACGTAAAATGTAAAAACTTAAATATCTTGGAAACAGTAGCCAATCAGTTGTTTTAATTGTCATATTTGAATTCAGCACATCAAAATACATAATAAATAGCACATTTTATCTCTGAAGCAGACGACTTCTAAAATATTGTAGACCAGTGTTATTTACACTGGGTTTGATAGAAAAGTGATTTTATTAAGTACAAGCTGTAGGATTTAAGTAGTAATAAGTGAGAACAGGCTGAGCAAAGTAGATTACAAACTCAAAATAACAGAAAATGCTTAGCTAATTCTAACACTAAAACTTCAGAACAAATGTATTATAAACTTACTACAAAATCACCCTAAAACTGTTTCTTTCCTGACCAAGCCTTCCAAATCAGGGAAGTCTTATTTTCCCTGGGATCTCTGGTTCCCTCCCTTGAGTGTGCCACACCAGCTAGCTAAAAGACAAAAAAACTCCTACTTTCCACTTTTCAAAGATTCCCTTATTGCCTGGGGAGTCCCCTGGCTGGTCCCTACCAACCACTGTTAAGACTTAAGGACAAAAGAGATTGGTTAACAATTTGTCATCAAGACCTTTAAGGTAATTGCCGTGATGGCTTTCATTTACACATTTAAAACACGTAAAGCATTCCACACTCCATGTGTCTAATTTTACACACAAGAATGATACATACACCAAAAAAAGATAAACAGATGCAGCAGATTAAGACATGAAGATCAATAGGTTACATGAAGCAATTTGTCCAAAGCACCTTTGAGTTATGTATATTTATAGCAGTAAGTCCATTTCATAAAGCAAGGAGGGGGAGGCTCATCACAATGTAATCATCAAGTGATTCCACCCCCTTCACCCATTCCCAGCTTCTGACAAACAGAGGCTAGAGACACCATTCTGACCCATCCTGACTAATAGCCATTGATGGATCTATCTTTCATGAATTTATCTCTTTTTTTAATTCCGTTAAAGTCCTGGACTTCTCAATATCCTCTAGCAAGGAGTTCCACAAGTTTACTGTGCATTGTGTGAAATAGTACTTTCTTTTGTTTCTTTTAAACCTGCTACCTATTAATTTAATTTGGTGACCTCTCGTTCTTATATTATGGGAACAAATAAATAACTTTTCCTTATTCACTTTCTCCACACCAGTCATGATTTTACATGCTTAAATTCTTGAAATCTAAAAGGACACTGAAGTTACTGTGGTGTGAATGGCTATTTTGTAATAGAATTTGTGAGGGTACATATGCTGTTGATTTAACTCTGTAGTAGGAATTCATGTAGTAGGGAACTGGGGAAGGTGAAGGATAGAAACTCCACTGTAGACTAGAGAAAGAAACTTTAGTAATCATTGTTTTCCTACTTCATATCACTTTCTTTTTCTTCTTTAGAGAAAAATAACTTTTTTTTTCATTTTTACCTTGGTCACATGTTTAGTGTGTCTCTCTCTCTACATACTGTTATCTATTTTTGACCCAACAGCAGATTTTCAGAGAGTAGCAGATTGTTTATACTAGTAGGAGAAATTGATGACAGTGTCAGCTATTTCTACAGTATGCTCCCATTTGTTTATAAAAGTATGCTGTTTCCCTGAATATAATAAGAATCAAACAGTAGGGACAGTTTCTTGCATTCACAGTTCTAAGCCTCTCTCAGCCATCACTTTCTCAAAAGCTCTCTCTTGCTTTCTCGCTCACTCTCTCTCAGATTTCTTTTCTTAGGATCACATGGCAAGGGCTTCTCTGGCTGTGTCTGGGCTTCTTTACCCCTCTGCATCCTTCTGTATATTTCTGCTTTTTTTTTTTTTTTTTTTTTTGTACTGAGACACAGGCACACCCAACTCCAGTAATCAATTCCCCATCTACTGTGTTTGCTATATTAATCTCAAGCCAAATCCCTTGGGTCACATGATTTAGTTTATATTGAAGCTTTGCCATGTGATTATGTTTTGGATGGTGACTCCTTGGGTACGTCTAGACTACATGCCTCTGGCGACAGAGGCATGTAGATTAGACTACCCAGCATAGGAAAATGAAGCGGCGATTTAAATAATCACCGCTTCGTTTAAATTTAAATGGCTGCCGCGCTGAGCCGATCATCTGTTTGTCAGCTCAGCGCCGTAGTCTGGACGCTCCGCAGTCAACATCAAAGGCATTTGTCGACCTCCCAGGTATGCCTTATCCCAAACCTGAGGTCGACAAATGCCTTTGATGTCAACCGTGGAGCATCCAGACTACCGCGCTGAGCCGACAAACAGCTGATCGGCTCAGTGCGGCAGCCATTTAAATTTAAATGAAGCGGCGATTATTTAAATCGCCGCTTCATTTTCCTATGCCGGGTAGTTTAATCTACATGCCTCTGTCATCAGAGGCATGTAGTCTAGACATACCCCTATTGTCTTAGATATTCTAGTTCCATAGAAGAGCTTGATTAATTCTTACATTTCCCCTAAATGAAAAGTAGAAATTACATTCACCACTTACAATGAGATTTCACATAACTCCCTAACATAACAATATAAACTCCCCAAGGATTGCTTCAGATACCCCATTTCTTAATATAGAGAATAGAAAATAGTGTTAATATGTAACACCTCATTTCTGAAGCCAAGAGATGCATACCCCACTGATTATTTCACAGGACATTTGTCTATTTTGTCTAAGTGTTCATACAACCCAAACATATTTTGTCTGCCATTTACACAGTACAAGATTTTGGGACTCACGGATTGGTCAGAGATAAACAAATAGAGATATATCTCACTTATGCATTTATTCATAACATCAATCTTGGCAGAGAAAGAAAAAGAAGAAAGAACGTTTATTGAAAGAGGAGGGGAGTAGTATGTATAAAGGCAGTTTAAGAATGTGTGTGTTGTGATCCATTTATTTACTTGGTTACTATATTCTGGTTTTCTCAAAACAACAGGTACATTGGAATATAATATAGCTCTTTTAGCCACCATTGCTGTATTGAATTTTATTTATGTTCCTTGTTCCGTCTCAATGACAATAGTAGATTTTTGAGGAAAAATGGCCATCAAACATAACCCCATTTCCTTCATGTCTCTCTTCAACTCAAACATCCCGTTTACCTCCATTGCCTTATCCTTGATCCTTGATCCAATTTCTTTTTCCATAATTCTTACATCTGCAAATCTTTCTGTTTTCCCATTTGCAGAATTGTCTATATCTGTAACTGCCTGGACATTATCTGCTGAAATTCTAATTTCAGCCTTTATCTTCTGCTTTGTCTATTGCAAGTGCCTTTAGCATGGTCGTCCCTGGCACAATTCTTTCACTTCAGCATATCAAGAACATCACTTGAATGCATTGTTACACATCCAGAAATTACACCTATGTTGCTCTTATCCTTCACTCCCCTGGCTTCCCTTATACTTCAGGTTCCAGTTCAAAATTATTCTCTTTGTCATTTGTAAATGTCTGTGGACTTGTCTCAACCTGACTTTTGGACTTTGTTTCTCAGGACTGCTCTCTCCATTCATTTATTAGTGACCTCCTCTACCTCCCTCTGTATGGTATCACTACCTTTGATACAAGATCTCTTTCATGGTATAAGGAACAACATTCCACATCTCTGCATCAACTTTCCAGCTATTTTCAAATCTTGGCTCAAAGATTGTCTCTCTTCTTCCTTATCTGCAACCCTTAATTCTGCTTTTCCATTGCTATTCATTTTTAATTCAGCCTATAAATATTGATGATACAGCTGAAACACACTATACAGATTTGCTTATACTGCATTGTATTTATGCATTGCTCATTTACATTGCACAATTTCTTAAAGTATGTACCTTCACCACTCAGGAAAACACCTATATAACTATCATATTATGAAATGCATATGCTGTCTACAAGCTACAGAAGTAATTCTTAGAAAACCACACAGCGACATACTAATATAGTTTCCTAGATGCGATAGCTGATGAATTCCTTCATCAAATAGTTGCTGAACCAAGAAGAGGGATGCCATTTTAGATTTGGTTTTGGTGAGTAGTAAGGACCTCATAGAAGAAATGGTTGTAGGGGACAACCTTGGCTCGAGCGATCATGAGCTAATTCAGTTCAAACTGAATGGAAGGATAAACAAAAATAAATCTGAGACACGGGCTTTTTATTTCAAAAGGACTAACTTTAATAAATTAAGGAAATTAGTTAGGGAAGTGGATTGGACTAAAGAATTTATGGATCTAAAGGAGGAGGAGGCCTGGGATTATTTTAAGTTAAAGGGAATTAAAAACAATAGTAGAAGGTTTTATAGCCATATAAATAGGAAAAAAACAAAAAATTAAGAAGTGGGACCACTAATCACTGAGGATGGAGTGGAGGTTAAGGATAATCTAGGCATGGCCCAATATTTAAACAAATACTTTGCTTCAGTCTTTAATGAGGCTAATGAAGAGTTTAGGGATAATGGCAACAGAACAAATGTGAATAAGGATATAGAGGTAGATATTACCATAGCCGAAGTAAAAGACAAACTCGAACAGCTTAATGGGAGAAAATCAGGGAGGCCCAGATAATCTTCATCCAAGAATATTAAAGGAACTGGCACATGAAATTGCAAGTCTATTAGCAAAAATTTTTAATGAGTCTCTAAACTCAGGGGTTGTACCATTTGACTGGAGAATTGCTAATATAGTTCCTATTTTTTAGAAAGGAAAAAAAAGTGACCCAGGTAATTACAGACCTGTTAGTTCGACATCTGTAGTATGCAAAGTCTTAGAAAAAAATTTTGAAGGAGAAAGTAGTGAGGGACATTGAGCTTAATGGCAATTGGGAGAAATTACAACTTGGTTTTACAAAAGGTAGATCATGCAAAACCAACCTGATCTCCTTCTTTGAGAAAGTAACAGATTTTTTAGATAAAGGAAATGCAGTGGATCTAATCTACCTGGATTTCAGTAAAGCATTTGGTACAGTACCATATCGGGAATTATTGGTTAAATTGGAAAAGATGGGGATCAATATGAAAACTGAGAGGTTGATAAGAACTGGTTAAAGGGGAGACTACAACAGGTCATACTGAAAGGTGAACTGTCAGGTTGGAGGGAGGTTATTAGTGGAGTTCCTCAGGGATCAGTTTTGAGACCAATCTTATTTAATCTTTTTATTACTTGGCACCAAAAGTGGAAGTGTGCTAATAAAGTTTGCAGATGACACAAAGTTGGGAAGTATTGCCAATTCAGTAAAGGATTGGGATATCATGCAGGAAGATCTGGATGATCTTGTAAATTGGAGTAATATCAATAGGATGAAATTTAATAGTGAGAAGTGTAAGGTTATGCACTTAGGGATTAACAACAAGAATTTTAGTTATAAGCTGGGGAGTGACGGTAGAGGAGAAGGACCTAGGAGTCCTGGTTGATCACAGGATGACTATGAGCCACCAATGTGACATGGCCATGAAAAAAGGCTAATATGGTCTTGGGATGCATTAGGTGAGATATTTCCAGTAGAGATAAGGAGGTGTTAGTGTCGTTATACAAGGCATTGGTGAGACCTCATTTGGAATACTGTGTGCAGTTCTGGTCTCCCATGTTTAAGAAGGATGAATTCAAACTGGAACAGGTACAAAGAAGGACCACTAGGATGATTCGAAGAATGGAAAACCTGTCGTATGAAAGGAGACTCAAGGAACTTGGCTTATTTACCTTAGCCAAAAGAAGGCTGAGGGGAGACATGATTGCTCTCTTTAAATATATTAGAGGGATAAATACCAGGAAGAAAGAGAAATTATTTAAGCTCAGTAACAATGTGGACACAAGAACAAATGGATATAAACTGGCTACCAGGAAGTTTAGACTCGAAATTAGACGAAGGTTTCTAACCATTAGAGGAGTGAAGTTCTGAAACAGCCTTCCAAGGGAAGTAAAGGGGGCAAAAGACATATCTGGCTTCAAGATTAAGCTAGATGAGTTTATGAAGGGGATGGTTTGATGAGATAACATGATCTTGGCAACTAATTGACCTTTCACTATCAGTGGCAAATAGGCCAATGGTGGGATGATAGGAGTTACTATAGAGAACTTTTTCCAAGGTGTCTGGAAGGTGAGTCTTGCCCACATGCTCAGGCTTCAGCTGCTCACCATATTTGGGGTCGGGAAGGAATTTTCCTCCAGGGTAGATTGGCAGAGGCTCTGGAGGTTTTTCGCTTTCCTCTGTAGCATGGGGTATGGATCACTTGCTGGGGGATTCTCTGTATCTTGGGGTCTTTAAAACATTGTTTGAGGACTTCAATATCTGAGATATAGGTGAGAGGATTATTCTGGGAGTGGGTGGGGGAGATTCTGTGGCCTGCATTGTGCAGGGGGTCAGACTAGATGATCAGGGTGGTCCCTTCTGACCTTAAAGTCTATGAGTCTATAAGTATCTAAAACTTCAATTTTTAGAGTAATTTCACAGATCACGTGTAATAGTGGATTCACATGCTTTTCTAATTTGTCAGTTTTTTTGTTGTTTAAATTTTTGAAAACTATATTGGAAAGGAAAGTACATGGCCAAGATAATGGAAGCTGAGTGATGTGGGGTTTATCTTTTACTTCTTAATTTAAAAAAAAATAAAATATTATGATTTTATTATTGAAAGCAAGAAATGGCAGTGTGCCAGTTACCAACTTTGTTGTTATTCTTTGTAAAGTCAGTTTTTCGCATAGTGACTGGAATGACCGATTTGTCTTAAGCGGAAGCAGATGGTTCTATCAGACCATCTGGCCTTATTTACTTTCTAAAATCCTGTACTCACCCATGTAAGTAGGGGATTTTTCTCTGTGAATTATAACAGTATCATTATCTGGTATAGGTATAATATAAAAGACTGAAAATAAAACATATCAATTATGTAAACATATTGTAGAAGTAGGACATGTAACAGGATGCCTTGATCCAGAAAATCCTTCATATTGATTTCAAATAAATGCGTATAATATATTTTCATAAAATACCACACATATTACAGTTTGGTCCAAATCAGAAAATATTATCTGACCCCCTCAAAAACTTTGGGAAAGTGCTATTTTGAATTTGAACTTTGCATTATGGCCCTAAAACAGTAACTCGGCTCTTAGCTAGAACATTGGATTTTAACCATCTTGAACTTTGGGGACATTCAGATCTGAATTTGAGTCCAAATGTAAATAAATTAGGCCCTTTTATAGGCTGAATAGTTCCCTATGTGGAGATAACTCATTTTCACAGATTAAGTGGGTATTAAATGGTTCATAGGCTTGTGTGAGCTCTTGGTAGCAGGGTAAATTTCATCCTTAATGGATAATGTTTTCAATATCCTTAATGGATAGTATTTTCAACATCTGTGTAGCCACTTCATCTATTTTATCAAAAACCTTTTGATCTCGATTAAGCTAGATTAATTGTGACTAATAGGGGTGAGAATGAAAATGAACCTGAAATTCAAGTGAGATCAAATATGTCTAATTTGGCAGGTTTAATTAGTCTAGGATACTTTGTTTTTCTTTAATATACAGAGATTTTGCAAATATAGAAAAATGTTAATTGTTAAAATTCTCTATAAAAATAGCAGAATGCTATCAATTTCTTGAAGAGAAAGTGGGGATGAGGAAGTATCTTTTATTTGTCCAACTGTTGGTGAGAGAGACAAGCTTTCATGCTTATCCAGAGTTCTTCTTCAGGTCTTAAACATTCTGTTTGCTAAAGTAATTTATGTGAAGTTTAGAACTTTCCAAAAAAAAATTTCTTCTCCACACTCCTACACGGCAGCATAAACAAGTGAAGGTCAGTCTTTAGAATTATTACATCAATAAACAGCTGAGAATAGTCTTTATAAAACCTAATTGCAGTGCACCCATATATACATATATACATTTTGGAGTCATCTGAACTCCATTGATAAAATGGCGTTAGCATATTATAAACTAAACAATTTACTGTCAGACTGAAATCTCTCTCTTCTTCACAGAGCCTAAGTAAAATGAGCTTTGTGTTGTGGAGACCTCTATCTCACCAAGTGTAAATGGAGCTGCTCTACAGCTGCTCCTGCAGTCTATTGGATAAGGACAGGTCATGGATTCATCTACTTTAGTCATGAATCTACCAACCTGTCCCAGACTTACTCCATGTTAGTCATGTGCCCTAAGTCTTCTTGTGTGTCAACATGGATAGAGCAACACAAATAGTAGAGCTCCAAAACATCTGTCCTCCACAGTCTGCCCTACCATGTAGAAGTGCCCCAGTTTTACCTTTCACACTTTATGCATCACTGGAGAGAATGAGAAGATGTAACTGCATATTTCAGACTCTGAAAAGTCATATAAATTAGAAAGCACATATGGTGTTGTGTCCAAGTTCTACGATGTAATTAAATGTGTAATATTATGCAAGAAAATAAAAAATGTAAAGCTAAAATGACAAGCCACTTTCAACTTTGCCATTTAGAGGTTCACTTACTGTTCATAACTCTTATAATCAAATTCTTATTATATTATCCCAGTGTGTAGTATTATTTCCTGTTATTTGTCTAATGCTTCTTAAAGAACAGTAATTTAATAATAGTAGAGCTGTTCATCCTTGGCTTTTAGCAAATATGCTATTTCATGAAGCTTGTTTATAAAACACATTTGCTTGCATCAAATGCATCTTTCATTTTCCCTGTCAGATGACTTTGCAAAATATGAATTACAGTACAGTGACCAGATGAGTCTAGATGCATGAGTGTATATCAGAGCCTGATTTGATCGTGACAAATAAATAATATTTAAAGGCATATCCTCATCGCCACTGTGCAGTGCAAAGGGAAGCAAAAAATTCATAAAACACAAGGAATTAGGGACAGGGTAGCACAGAGAGAAAAGACCTCTACATGCCATCTTATTTCCCCATCCCAATCAGCAGTTAAGGCAAGGTACTAGGTGGCTATACAGTAATTCAACTCTCTTGTAAGCCAAGAAGAAGAAGGAAGTAACAACCATTCCAAGTGAAATGTTGTGTTCTCAGAGCAAAATAATTTATTATACAGTTAATGAATGGATCAGCTGGACTCAAACTCAAGTTAGTAGACTACTAGATGACAAACCACTAGATGACTTCCAAGCCACCATTAAGCAGCAAATATATGCCTGCTGCTCCCCGTGATTCACAAACCACTGGAGATGTATACTGCAGGAAGACTCAACTGAAAATGTACTTAGACTCCCAATTGTTCCCTTAGCCTTAGACATGTCTTTAAGGGTATGTCTACACTACCACCCTAGTTCAAACTAGGGTGGTTAATGTAGGCAACCAGAGTTGCAAATGAAGCCCGGGATTTGAATTTCCTGGGCTTCATTTGCATATTGCCGGGCACCGCCATTTTTAAATGTCCGCTAGTTCGGACTCCATGCCCACGGCTACACGTGGCACGAACTAGGTAGTTCGGATTAGGCTTCCTATTCTGAACTACCGTTACTCCTCGTGGAAATTCAAATCCCGGGCTTCATTTGCAACTCCGGTTGCCTACATTAACCACCCTAGTTCGAATTAGAGTGGTAGTGTAGACATACCCTAAGATGTACCAGAAAGAGACCAGACGACAATGTGGTCTCTAGCAAGCTGCCAGGACTGACTCTGCTGCCAAACTCTTGACATCAACTTTGACATTGACTCTTCTCAGGACACAGACTCTTGACATAATTCCTGACCCCAGCCCAGAATTCTGACCTTGAACCTTTAGAGCCTGGCCCTAGGACCCTGAGAGTTCACCTAGACAAACACTAAATTTTGCTTAAGGACAGGCCTGTGGGAACATGGAAGTAGTGGGTCATGGCCTACTCAGGATATCTCAAAGGTAATCAGCAATGACTGAATGAACCCCCCAGAGCCCCTCTCCATGTTGAGAGTACAAGTGTCATATTCTTGACAGAGAACCAATGTTTGCATATGCAGAATACTCAACTCTGCACATGCAAGAAAACACTGATGTAGACAACTGACACAATATGCAGCAAAGAACTAGTCCTTGAAAGAGGAGGCAGCCCATCTTCCAGGTGAGAATACTGAACACAAATGCATGCTATATGTATGTCCAACAGTTCTGCTCCCTGAATGCTTCATCAGAGACTGCCAGTAATTCTGGGGGGTTCTAAATCAATGTTATTTGCCGTTCTGGCTCAGTGCTGGGATCCACCCGCTGAACAAGGTAGGGTAGGATGTATAATTAGCATTTTCATGTGTGTAGTGTTAGATTGGGCCTCACTCCTTCTAGAACAAGACAGCCTGAATTTGATGATGGAACACTTTCCTTCATGTGTTTTCCATCATTTTTAGCAGCCCCCTTCACTGAGCCAAGACATCCCTGTAAAAACTCTGAAAGGCCCAAGGCAAACTGCTCACTTAGAAGATTCTTTCTAATAGAGTGAAACAAGGCAGCAGGTTCTGGTTATGTCCTATCATACAATGGGACCCCTCCTGTGTGTTATATGGAGCTGTGCTTGAGGAAGCTAATTCCTTATCCAAAACCCACTGAAGTCAGTGGACTTTTCATTGACTTCACAGTGGCTTTTGGATCAGACCATCCTTCAGATGGGGATGGCAGATCTGCAGCTATTATACAGGGAACCACAGACCTATTTCCTGTGAGATGGAAATGCAGTGGCTCTAGGGGCTATTATAATTATTAGGTGTGGTAACTTCTGTAGAGTACTTCTTTCCTTTCTTCTCTTCTGGGCCTGGGCACGGGAACCAGATTTTAGGCAATACAATGTCAACATCAACATTGTATTATAGGTTTTTTATTAGTCTGTCTTCTAAAAGATGGATATTGAAGGTGAATGAACCCAGAGCCAGCATCCTGCTCCATGTTCCATGTTTAAAATAGCAAAACAATATGTTGCTATGAAGCCATGACTTCTATTTTTTTTCTTTACACATGCTTATTCTTGATTACCTTTAAGGATCATGCGATGTACCATTCACTCTAGCTATGGTTTCCACCGGCCTTCACTAGCTAACAGTGACCAAAAGCAGAATCAGAATCAATCTTTGTCAAGCTTGTAATTGAGCACTTCCCTAATTTATGAGACAGCTTTTCCATTAACAACAAAATCCTGAGAATTAAATAAAAACAGACCTTCACAAGTGCTGCTGCTCAGGTGAATAAGTTAAAAACATTGATAAATGTAGGCCCCTTCTCTCAGGCTGACTTTGAAAAATTCTGTGTCACAGTCCAGGTCACATTCTGACAACAATTAGGAATTCTAAAATAAATAGTTGGCAATTCTTCTTCGATATGTCAGAGTATGCAGAGTTTTCTTTACTCTCAAAACAAGTATTTTGTGAATATGATTTTATGGTAACAGTGCCCACTATGACTAATGAGCTGGGGTTTCTCAACTGTAAATCCCACTTTCAGAGAAGTGGGATGGCATGGTAACTGGTTTGTTTCAAGTTTGAGTCAGCTGAAACTGGATACAAGATTGGATAGAAATTGATTTTTCTATAGAATGTGGTTCAATTATTGTACCAAAACCTTTTCAAAAACTCAGCCTGAACCTTCCTGTGTCTGAAGAAGTTGTGGATACATCATCAATTAAGACATTTGATGCTAGTCAAACTAAATCACTAAAAAAAATGCAAGAACAGTGAGAGAATGATGGATTAGTTACCTAAAAGGTTTTTCCATCTCTAAGGATCCAGTCATGCAAATGCTCTTTTATTTGCATAGACTTATTAACATCAAGAGCATTGTTATTTTTAATGTCCAGGATCAGGCCTTACCCTCTATTATTTGGTTAAATTTGAAAAACGTCTGTTAATCTGCTAACTTTTTTCTTCATTTTTCATTGTTGCATATTTATTCTATTCCAGCTTCTGATTAAGTCCAGGATTGGGCAACACTAGAAATCACGATAGAGATCATGTCTGTGTGAAATTTTCAATCTAACATTGCCAAACAAAAAGATTAAATGCATGCAGATTGTTGGGTTTTTACCTGAATTAATCTCAAATGTTCAGAGTTTGGGTTTAGTTCAGGCAGACATCTAAAGATTAACTCATTATTCTTGTTCTTATAGATAGAATAGTATTATATATTTTGTAGAGTAGTTTCTGCTGTCTGTAAACTCAAAATAAGATAAAAATTGCGTATCTTATTTTGATTGAATTTCAAAATAGGCTATGTCAAAATTTGGCACATCTACACAGTGCCAAATTTCAAAATAACATGCTGTCTCAAGACACCCCTTAAGTCATGTAGAACGAGGGTTACTAGGATGCTGAAATAGCGCACCCGTTATTTCAAAAAATATTTCTGAATAAGGGGCGGCTTGTGAAGATGTGGGGTAGATATTTCAAGATACCTCTGGTATCCTGAAATAGCCTTGCAATGTAGATGTACTATGAATCAACATGTGCCTAGGCTTTTAAAAGCTATAGCTATGTATTTGAGGGTATATAACCAGCTATTATAGTACTTGGGCAAATAGAAAGATTACAGAAAATGGGACAGATTTTAATTTGATTTCTTTATCCACTTTAAATGAAATCTTTGATATGATAGTAGATTTTAAAATGTGTTCACTTTGGTTTTTAACAGTCCCATAATTATAAACATATCTATCTATCTATCTATCTATCTATCTATCTATCTATCTATCTATCTATCTATCTATCTATCTATCTATCTATCTATCTATCTAATATGTTTATATTAGGGAAAGCAAGGCTAAACATAGTCTTTGTACTTAGATTCGAAGGTGCTGAGTTTTGTGGTGGTCTTTAATTCCTGTGGGAGTTTATTACACAGTTTGAAACCACCCCGCCCCCAGGAAACTCTGTCTTCTGTACAGAGAAGCTTTTTCTCTTACTGTGGAAAATTCCACTGTACCATAGGAGCGAAATCTACCATACTCTTCATCCCAGAGCTTTAGCAAATCTTTTAATTCCTTGGGTCTATGCCATTGAGTGCCTTTAAGATAAGGACTGAGACTTTACATTTTTGAGGGTTTTTTTTTTTACAGTTACAAGCAGAGCTGTGTTCCATCTGCATGCTGTAGGCACTTGAGGCCATGTTGAATGAGCAGTTCACCAAGTGGGTAGATGTCAATATGCAATATGACAAAGAGAGATTTGATTCTTGTGGGAGTATATAAGCAAGGCATCTAATAGTGAGCTGCAGTTTCCCATTGCTGCTTGTTGGATGTGTCCATCAAGGAAGAAAGGATTCAAACAATTTTTACATTATCCTAGATCCCTGCCATCTCTCTTTGGCAAGACAGTAATATTTTATAGTTCACAGTGTCAAATCCAGGAAGCTAAGAAAGGATATGAGATGGGAAGGGGGTGTTTGGTGACACTGATACAAAAGATATTCTGGTGGACCAGAGTGGGCAGTTAGCATACCTGGCAGCAGATACACAAGCAAAAGTCAGGGTTAATTGATAAAGAAGCCCAACTTGCGAAGGGCTGGTTCATGCTTATAAAGCCAAAAATTTTATAGCAAAAAAGGGGCTACAGAGAGACAATTGCTTTCTGAGGGACAAAAGAGATAGGAAGCAATCCAGGGAGGCAGCAAGGATTCTGAGTGAATGGACCTTTGCAGGCTCCCTGAGCTGGAGCCCAGAATAGAGGGACAGCCTGTGTCTCCCTACTAGCCACTGTGACAGGATAACATGAAACCCCTAAGGTAAGGGATGTAAGGACCATGGAGATTCCAGAGACAGGTGGAAGATCTTATGAAAGGTCATTGGACTATAATTAGAGTGGAATCTCTGTTATCTGGAAAGGGTGAACTATCACATGATCTGGCCATTGGGCTAAGTTGTGGAAAACTGGGGAATGTTTATTCAATGTTGATGAGACTATTGTGTGTATAGAGGAGGCAGGGATGATTCCTGCTATGAATAATGTGATGGATATTTTAGTCAGGAGTGGCACTAGCTGCTCATGATTTTCTTTCACAAGCCAGGAAGGGCTTGGTTTGGTTTCACTTGTCACAGACACTATTAGGGTGTTGAGAATTTTGTGATGCATGAAGGTATTGAACTCTAGGAATGTGAATGGATATCAGTTGGCTATTGCAGACAGAGCAGATATATGCTGTCTAAGCCTTCTTTAACACGTCTGATCTCTTCAGCATAGTGACATGATAGCTCCTTGAAGACTTATGGGTCTGGCTCTGATGCAGACTGTAGACATTCATGATGGAAGAAGCAGGTTAGTATTCTGAATATGGCCTTGTGGCAAGATTTGGCAGCTTCCATTAGGCTGGGAGGAATGTCTTTTGGTTAGTAATACAGCCTCAGCATGTTCTTGGAGGAATTCTTTGTGTTTCATCATTCATTCATGTTTATATCTGTCTTTATTTTCTGCCATCAGTGCTTGAGTGCTTGCTCTTGTCCTTTGACACAGAGATGGTGTGGCTGATTGATGTGGTCTATTCCATCTTTGACTTTTTAATTTCTATATTACTTAGCATTTGCCATTGTTTTCAGTTTAGATGTTTCTTTTCTAGCAGTAACTGTCCTATCAAATTTGATTGTTAATCTCTTTATGATGAAGTGTTTAACTTACACGACGATATGCGCCATGCCAATGAATTAAATGAATAGGGACTTTTTTAATTTGTTAACCACCCTCAGTGTGCAAGGAGCTGTACCAGCATGAAGCATGAAAATGGTCCTGGCCCTCAGAAACTCTTGTTTGTTTCTGGAGCCCAATCTTGCAAACATGAGAAGCTTTATGCACATGATTCATTCCATTGACTTCAATAGATTCTCATGCTTAAGTGATTGTAAAATGAGGGCCTAAAACAGGCGAGAGAGTTCAGCACACACACACAACTTCTGATAAGTCTCCACTCAAAAAGTCTCCACTCAAAAAGATTTTCTAAAATCTGTCTAATTTTTGATGGGCTGGCTGTTCTGTGGAGAATGTGAAATGAGTTGGTTGTCTCGTTTCAGTTATTAATGGGCTGGTATACATATAACAAAAAAGCAAGGGCAGAACTGGCATTGATGAACACCCTGGTTGGCATTCTTATCAGCAAGACAAAAGACTGAATCAGAACCCTGGATTTTATCCCTTCAGATCAAGGTTGAGGCATTCTGCTTTGGCCTGGGCTGTACTTATGCTTGGGATAAATAGAGGGCTTACGTTTCTAGGGCTGTTAATCTGGCACCTTTCACAGCATTACATTGATTTACATTTTTTTAAACAATTATTCATACATTGTATGAGACATTTTAATTGACATCACATCACAGCTGCTTGTCCTTTGGATATCATACTCTGAGAAAAGACCATTACATTTTTATCATAATGTTTTATCAATGTTGTATGTAATGGGGAGAGTTTAAAAAAACATTCAAAGGAGACATTTTGTAAAAATTAAATGTTTTCATTTATAGAAAAATATTTCCAAAGCTAATTGTGAGTTTTGAAAAGGGTCAAAAAGAAAGGACTGAAATCTCTTGCTTCTGATCTAGCTGTATAAAATTAAAGGTACATAACTGCATCGACAGCATTTTGAAAAGGGCTTTAACAGACTTAAAATAATTTCTAATAGTATATAGCTATATTTGAATTCAGCTGACAAAGTCTATGCCAAGTTTTAGCTTGATACAAATTAAAACAGCTAAGGTATAAACCCCTGAAAAATGGGGTTTATAATGGAAATGGCAACTGACCCTTAGCTGTAGCGGTGCTACCGGATGCCGCTATAATAAGCTTCCCTAGATGCCATGGTGTAAATGTATTAGCTGTACTAAGAGACCCACTCCTGGTATAATTATGTTAGGAACCAATAAGACAGCTCAGAAATCAATATGCTAAGACAGATAGAGTAAAGGACCATGGCCGGCAAACTGGGAATAGATTAGTCTGGCAGGTCGCTAGCTGAGCCATGAAGAAGGGGATATCTCTGCTGTTGTAAGAAAGCCATTAATTGTAAATTTTCCTGAACAAGGAACTTGAAGGGAGAGCTTAGGCTGTTGTTCATAGCACTCAGCGTAGACTGCAACTGTTATTGATCAGCAGTTAAGCTTTTTTATTCTTATTTCAAAATCCAGCAATGAAAAAAATCTAAATGCTCAGGGTTTTTTTTTCTATAAAAGAAGCACTCCTAACAATGCTGCTTCAATGTTTCCTTTCCCTTTTAATTTGGTTTAATAATTCTGCAACTAATGGGTCATTATAAAATCTCACAAAGCATCCTTCCCCAAATCTAAGTAGTACTATAGTAACATACTAATTGTCTGGTCAATAAAATTCTACAAGTGTGATATGGTGTGTTGAAAATAGGTAGCTACTCTTAACTGCACTTTTCTGAAGTGTTCAAGCAAATTAATCTAAACCATTAAATATTATCAGGTTCTCTAAAAATTAATTTCATGGCTGAGAATTTTGTTGTTGCTAATATTAATAAGTTCTGGTTGCATTTTTCTCTCTTTCTCGCTATCTTTTTTTTCCCCTTAAAAGAGTAATTTGCTTAATAAACAGAAACATAGTGTAATTTAGTAACAATTCCAGAGAAAAATAAAAGAAATGGAAAGAAAACAAAGGCCAACCTTTTGTGCTTACAGTATGGCACATCTGCTCATGTCCAATCAAGCTTTCAAAAGCATAGTAGTAAACAAAAGCAGCCATCAAGCAAGGACAAAGTCAGAGACATAAGTGGTTTGAATGAGTGTGCAATTTCTGCCCATATGACCATCCTGACACAATTGCTCTAATTTTCTTTCCAGAAATGACTGATAAAAGATTTAGGTAATTGCTATGGAGACAGACTTCCTTCCATCACAGGGTATCTTGAATAATACAGCCTCAGGGTCATAAGATGGAGTGTCAGTTTCTACAGAGTCCTAAATTAATACTTGTCCCTATTTCAGCTATACTTCCTGTACATCTAATGAAGTGAACGTAATTTATTTTGACAATGTATTGAAAATCACTTGATCAAATGACTATTCTGTAATGAACACAAAACACTCTATAGCCTTGAAAACTTAACCTAAAAAAGACAGCTTTTCAAAGCACATATTCCTTTCCTCCAGCAAATGTTGCATGTGCCCAACAACAGACAGAATAAAATAGTCCCAAAAAGCACAATAATTCATGTGAATGTAAAAACTAAATAAAAAATAGCATCCTGTGACACCTCAGTTCAACCTCTGTCCATTCAGCTTCTGACCTTGGCCTCTGTACTCAAACTTAATTTATCTAGGTGATCTCTGTATTCCCAAGTATTGAGTAGCACTCAGAAAGAAATTCAGAGAGCCACCAACAAGCTAATGATTAGGTAAGAGCTTTGAAAGCACTGTAGATCATTCCTGACACAAATTAAAGTTTCATACATCAACAGTCCATTTAGAGGCAAATCTTAAACACCTCACACTAAAACTTCATAGCTTCAGTCTGTAGTTTCACGATTATGACATCAAATGAGTGCAAAGGAAAGATGCCTGTGCAACTGTTATATATTTTCAAAGATTACAGAAGCTCCCCAGAAAGCTGTAATTTGTACTACACTTCGTGACATAATATTCCCTCTGCTGGGCAGTATGCACTTTTTATTGTGTTACTTTAAAGCATATGAATCCTTTAAATAAAGCGCATATTTGAATATTTTGTAGCACTGATGATGAACTGGAGATCTTAATAATTGTTTCCTTTGTCCTTTTATTAGTAAGGAAACATGGCTGTACTCAAGAGATGTTAAGAAAAACAATCCATTTGGAATGTATATTGAGTAGCTGAAGACGGTTTGAAAAGCAAGCAAACCTGTCATGAACTTTGCAAAGCTGCCAATGTAAAGGCAAACAGCTGTACGATGGCAGCAAGAAAGGCACTGTGTTGTGTTTAAATACAGTCAGGCAGAAGCCAGTGGATAATGCTCAGTAATGGGTTAATCAATACTTATTATGGTTTTATTGGTTTCACTAAAGAGAGAACAGAACCTAGTGAGCACAGAGTCGAAAAATCACTGCATCTGATCTAGATAACATCTACTCTCCCTTAGGGATTTCCCTATTCAAGAATCCAATTTACCATGCCTGATTGACAAGGATTGGATCCTAGGGAATCACATAACTCTTTTTAGGACCCAATAAAATCCTAATGGGTTTGTCTGACTGGTCAGGAGACTTCAAGTTTTACTAAACTGAGGTGGTTTGTTGCAATTAGCCTGTATTGTACTTGCAGTTGAAAAACTAGGCTATTAGGAGTCATTCCCTTCTGTAAATGCTGGAGTCATGCTGAGGTGTGAATGCCTGATAGAGTTACCATACTTATAAAAGGAAATTTTAATAATAGATTATAACATTCAAAAAGTTTAAAGATAATAACATTAAACTTATTACATAAATGATAAAACAGGGACATTCTAGTAAAGGGCAGCACTTCCTCTTTTACATTGTGCTATTAAAAGATGTACTATAGACTAAATTCTTCTGTCATTTAAACACTTATGGAGAGAGGTATCTGTCAGTTAAAGCAGTATTTTAAAATATTAAGAATTTATTTCTGTAACGGCCTGAAAATCCTTCACTCTAAAATCATATTGATGGCTCTGGAAAGCATTGGTTTTCTTTGTCTATTCCACTGGTATTTCATATTTTTGGTATTTATCTTCTGGTTTTTATTACCATGGCTCAACAAACTATAGAAGCTACTCACCTGTGGAGAGTAGATTTCAGGCATGTGCCCCTTTTACCGGTGGCACGCACATTCACAATGCAGCTCTTGTGCATGCGCAGTGCGGGGCTGGTGAGTGGCTTTCTCCACCATTTGTCAAGCCCTGTTTATTACTATGGACCTTTATGTGAAAAAAGAATCTTCGTTGCTCAAAAGTTCCATTCTTGCTTCCTTTAGAGTGTCATGAGGCCATTCTGTGACTAAAGGAATAGAAGAGATTGATATTCACCTCCCCCGCCTCCCTCTTTGTTTTGAGCAGAGCACATATAGCCAAAAATCTCTGATTACATACATTGAAGATGGGTAGGGAAGACTTTATTTGATTATCACCAACCTTCCCTCATCCAATGTAGGGCTATTTGATGCACTTTCAGATGTAAGTTGCTACTTCTACTCCTCTCTGCACTATGTGGGCAATGGGAAAGTGGACAGTTTGAACAAAGGTCATGCTTTCTTAGCATATCTGCTTTTCAATATTATGATTTGGAAATTATTTTTAAAAGATCTAACTTTTTAATCAAAAGTGAGCTGTGTAACTTTGTTCCCTATCTCCATTATTCCTGTGTAACCCTTCTGCCAGGCAGTGCCAGCAGCAACCAGGGTCGGGTTCAATATCTAGAGGTTCCTTTTCATCCATCTCACACAGAACTGGCTCAAAGCCCCCACCCAGTAACCGGGGATATTTACACATTCCTGGGCACCTCCGAGAGGCAATGCTTCCCCACTTGCAAGCACAGAGTCTGAGCATAGAAAAGAAATTTTAAGTGAAAGAGGGAGAGAAATAACATGGCATTAACTTGGGAAAAAAACAGAGTTCATAACCAAACCACGAGTAAACATGTCCTTTGACTCTCAGGTCCACAAGTCCAGCAATGTAAGTGTCACATTCACATGCCGAAACTTTCTCCGTACCACATTAACAGTTGCTGCCCTTGGTCAGGGCAGTTAAGAGCTCAAAGGTGATTTTCAGAACTCACATCTCATCCTGGGTCAGGGGGGATAGGAGGCATCTCACCCACTGTTGGCCACTCACCACTGCTCTTGCCAGCCACCCTGCTGGCCACCTGCTCCTGCCAGCTGCCTCACTGGCCACCTGCTGCTGCTCCTGCCAGCCACCCTGCTGGCCGCCTGCTCCCACCAGTCACCCTGCTGGCGCCTGCCACTGTTCCTACTGACAGGCAGCCGGCTGCTCCCACCAGCCACCTGCTGGCCGCCTGCTCCTGCTAGTCACCCTGCTGGCCACCTGCCGCTGCCCCTCCTGGGTGCCCACTGGGCACTCATGACAGCCGTCCTGCTGGCTGCCTGCCGCTATTCCTACCAGCCACCTGCTGGCCACTTGCTCCTGCCAGTTGCTGCATCCACAATGGGTCTGGCTCTGGACCAAACTTAGTGATTTCAGCTCTTTATCAGATTCCTCGGTGATTTCACCTCTTGGCCCACCGCTTAGGCTGGCCAAGAGTTTCCAGCCCCCACTGAAATAATAATTCAAAATAACAAAGAGACTCCTTATGGAGTCTGTTTTAGGTCTATCCTTAGAACAGGGGAGGGAGGCGTGGAAGAGAGAGAGATAGGATGAACCAGTCTTACAGCTCACGCCTGGACAGCATGTAACCTACTGGTTCAAGCTCCTTTCCCCACAGTCCAATCCACTTGAATCTGGAAGGGAAAGGTTTGTCCATCTGAGACTCTTTATAATGACAGTGTCTCTCCTGCAAGCACTAGTGGTCATATTTTACAATTCCTACATTTAGTGTAAACAAGGTTTGTGCCCCACAACAGCCAAATTAGTTACAATACACCACATTCCATTCCAACAATTGACCATCCATCAGGTCTATAGCACTGGCTGAACTGGATTTATATAACCACACTGTGGATTCCTTTCCCATTCTAGCATGAGCTGTATTTACATATCAACAGTTGATTATCTTGCAGGGCTAAATAACTGAATGAGTGTAACCATACCTACGACTGCTCTCCCCTTTCAGCTGGCTGCATTGGAAGCAGTGATTCAGATCCTGCTTACACTTGTATGAAAAGAAGATTAACACAAATATAGCAAACAAACAAAAAAACTTTTAAAAAAAAATTATCATCAGTTATAAGAAAAGAAAAGGTTAAAAGTTAGTGGTTAAGCAGCAATTTTTTTATATAATGTTTTGGCATGTACTTAATACAATGCATAGGCCCTGTTGGCAAAAACTAAACAAATACACAGGACATTATAAAGCAGCCTGCTGTTTTACTGTATTGACAATTCATTTATTTTTCTTTGGTTTCTTTAATCACTGCTAATTTAAAAAGGCTAAGGCCATTTTAAAGTTATTCAGTACAGTTTATGGCCATGTACTTGAAATCTCTCAGTCTTTTGATATGTTAATAAATGAGATCATGTAACAACAACCAATTTTTTTCTCCTACCTCCCCTGCACCTTAAACTAAAGCTGCCATGACTACTTCAAATACTTTTTGAAAAGTAGATGCCATTCAGAAAAATAAATATCAATGCTTCAGAAGGAAAGTTCAATTTTCAGCCTATTTTCCTCATGCCAAAGTACAGGTGCTTTAGATACACCTAATTATAGCAGTAATTAAAGTTATTACCTTACCTGTTTATTCAGGGGCACAAGGACTTCTAATGGGAACAAATCAAGATATAAAGACTTGCTGTCAATTGGGCCTGAAAGCATAAGGAGATAATGAAGGAGGTTTGGGGTTGGGTTACAGTTCTGTACAATAACAAAAATAGTAATTCAGCACCTCTTACTTCTCCTGGAACTAGCCCAACAGTTCAGGAGAAGAAAGACAAGAAGATTACCTGAGTAACGTGATCCTAAGAGTACCAGAGAATAATAGTATTCTCCCTCAACCTTGTCTGTGGTAAAGCCTGCTGCCAACAAAAGATGGGAGTGCTACAAATGTAAGCAACAAAACCCGTCAGCTTCTTGTCACAAATCCTGTCAATAAAGTGCAGGCCTGAGGACAGTTGAAATGTGACTCTACTATGGTCAAAGGACTGCTCTTCCGTACTTGTCTTAGTAAAATGGCATGACATGATTAGCTCTACTTTCAGAGATGTAATTTTGGACTGATAGCACATTTAATATATCCTTTTGCTGGATGTTTTCTTAGACAGTGTGCCTCCATTAAGGTAAGAAAAGAAGAACTACAGCAACCATGGAGCAAGATAAGTGATTCACTGAGCATCTGAACCTATTCTATCGTTAGTGTATTCCTAACAGGTTCTAAAAATGTATGTCTCACAGATTTGGAATACTCCTATGGAGTCCTTATTGATCTTAATACTATATCTGTACTTGTGATTTGTGTTATAAAAATATATACTCCATTTATATTTTACTGTTCAGTTGCCAATATCACATGGGTGCCAGTTCGTGAGAATGGTCTTTTACAAATTTTATATATTTTGTTCTCTTTTTATGTAATATGTATAAGTAAGCACTAAAGTACTACATATCATCTCCATTGAGTTGGATGGCTCTATGTTTTGGTTATGATCACCATATGTTTTATATTTTAATAGCACTACTTCCAAGTATTAATAAAAACACATCATTTAAAAATAAATGCATGTAACATAAATTAAAGCCTCAAAAAGTGACAATATTTTTCTTTTTAGTTCAATAATTAGTTATTTTGGGGTTTCTGCAAAGAGAGAAATTATTAGAGTGGAGCTTTTAAAATTTCACATGTATTTTAAATAACACCAGAGATCCTGTAAGTTATTCAGAGCAGTTTATGGCAGTGAAGGGATGGTATCTGGATAGAGTCTATGGTCGACTAGTATGAGAGGCATTTGAGGCTGTAATAATACTTAGCACTTTGCAAAAATGCTTTGCAAATATTAACTAATTCTCACAATATCCTTATGAGATAGAAACTGAAGCATTATAGATCCCATTTTACAGACAGGTTAACGAGACACAAAGATGTTATGTGTTTTGCGAGTAGCCATACAGCAAACCAGTGGTTAGAGCCGCAAGTACAGGCCTGGGCAAAATACGGCCCATGGGCCAAATATGGCCCACCAAGCCACCGGATCCGGCCCACAGAGGCAGCGAGGAGCCCCAGGCAGGCTCCCCTGTGGCCCAAGGCACAGTGCAGAAATGCAGCTGTAGGACTCCGTTTCAGTTTCAAAACTGGAGGGAAGGAGGGGAACTTTTAGGAGCCACCCCGCCACTAGCACATTCTCCTTGGCTGGTTTCTGGCAGAAACCAGGCAATGGGAGCTGCTTGTTGGAATAACAGGCAGCTAAGAAGAACCATGTCCCCTCTCCTGGACTCAGTTATTCATGAAGCACATGGCCAGGCAAGCAAGCTGACTGGAAAACATTTTAAGCTTGGCAGGCAGGCAGGCTAGTTTGGCAGCTGACAAGTAAGTCTCTTGGCCACAGTCTGCTTCTGGAATCCTAGCCCTTTCCTGCCCCAACTCTCTGCCCCCTCAACATACCCAAACCCTCTGTCCCCCTCTTATACTCATATCCCCTCCCAGATCTGGCACACCAATCTCCTGCCCCATATCACAATCCCCTCCTACCCCAGGTTACATCCCAAACCTCTGCACTCCAGTCCCCTGTCCTAGGTCACAACTGCCTGCTTCATCCCAACTTCCTCTCAGACTCCAGTCTCCCTCCTGCTCTCCAGTCCCATACTCCCAAACTCCCTTCTGCACACACCCTCCATCCCAGACCCCTCATCTCCATTCATATCATGGAAGAGTGCTCCATTCATATCAAAACCTTGGAGTGTCCCCCTGTCAAAATTATTGCCCAACCCTGCACAAATAGAATTTAGGAGTTCTTGACTTACAGTCTCATGCCCATTCTTCTAAACCATATTGTTGTTCAGGAAAGTCTGAGAAAGCCAACAGGGCCTTGCAAACTGATCTATTCAAACAGACCGCATTGATTTAATTAATTTGCAGAGTATATTCCTTATGTGACTATAGGCCAAAAGCTATCTAGGGCCTTTGAGGAAATGTAAAAACTGGGGCTTGTTGGGAAATTTTTGACAAAACATTTTTTGTCAAAATGCTGATATGTCAAAATCAAAACTTTTCACAGAAATGCATTGGTTTCAACAAAATTTTCATCAGAAGTTGCCTCAAGTCCAAGAAGGAATTTCAATTTCAGGTTAGAAAGAAAGATACCATGACAGCCCATAGCCAAGTGGTTCGGATGCTCACCTGTTCTGTCAGAAACACAAATTCAAGTATTTGTTCTACTTGATTTGGAGCAGGAACCTGAACATGGATATCCCATGTACCAGGTGAGTGCTCTAACCACTAGACTATTGTCTGTTTGGGGGAGCAGGGCAAGGCAGAAGACTGATCTCTGTTTGTCCCACAAATTTGCAAAGACTCATTTTGCTGCAATGCATAATGAAACCAAATGTCATAACTGTGGGGGAGGCAGGACTTGGGGGGAGCAACCGACTTACTGAGCCCATGGGTAAGGATAAGGGAGCCCAGCTCTCTGCTTCTAGAAGTGTCAGGGGCATCCTGAGGAACGGCCAGGGTTAGGGGGCAGCCAGCCTTCAGTGGGGCTCTAGCCCTTCATGTAGAGTTCTAGCAATGATTTAGAGGGTCTGGGGCACTGGCCGCTGCTGCTGCCATAGTAACATACAGGAGCCCTGGGCCCTTCTGAATCACTTGGCCTTAGGGCAGTTGCCTTCTTTGCCTTCCTCCATTTCTACTGTCAGTGGGCCTCGGTGAAATAGGT